>NW_025548912.1:17500-30930 GCF_905237065.1 Salmo salar
GACAGCCACCGTCCGCGGGCAGACAGACAGACAGCCACCGTCCGCCGGCAGACAGACAGACAGCCACCGTCCGCCGGCAGACAGACAGACAGACAGACAGCCACCGTCTGCCGGCAGACAGACAGACAGACAGCCACCGTCCGCCGGCAGACAGACAGACAGACAGCCACCGTCCGCGGGCAGACAGACAGACAGCCACCGTCTGCCCGGCAGACAGCCACCGTCCGCCGGGCAGACAGCCACCGTCCGCCGGCAGACAGCCACCGTCGCGGGCAGACAGCCACCGTGGGGCAGACAGCCACCGTTGCCGGCAGCGCAGCAGACAGCTACCGTCGCGGGCGACAGACAGCCACCGTCCGCCGGCAGACAGACAGACAGCTACGTCTGCCGGCAGACAGACAGCTACCGTCCGCCGGCAGACAGATGGACAGCCACCGTCCGCCGGCAGACAGACAGCCACCGTCCGCCGGCAGACAGACAGACAGACAGACAGACAGACAGACAGACAGACAGACAGACAGACAGACAGACAGCCACCCCGCGGGCAGACAGACAGACAGACAGACAGACAGCCACGCCGCCGGCAGACAGACAGACAGACAGACAGACAGACAGCCACCGTCCGCGGGCAGACAGACAGACAGACAGACAGACAGACAGACAGACAGACAGACAGACAGACAGCCACGCTGCGGACAGACAGCCACCGTCCGCTGGCAGACAGACAGACAGACAGCCACCGTCCGCGGGCAGACAGACAGACAGACACCGTCCGCCGGCGGACAGACAGACAGCCACCGTCCGCGGGCAGACAGACAGACAGACAGCCACCGTCCGCCGGCAGACAGACAGACAGACAGCCACCGTCCGCCGGGCAGACAGACAGACAGCCACCGTCGCCGGCAGACAGACAGACAGCTACCGTCCGCCGGCAGACAGACAGACAGACAGCCACCGTCCGCCGGCAGACAGACAGACAGACAGACGACAGACAGACAGACAGCCACCGTCCGCCGGCAGACAGACAGACAGCTACCGTCGCGGGCAGACAGACAGACAGACAGACAAACAGCCACCGTCCGCCGGACAGACAGCCACCGTCCGCGGGCAGACAGCCACCGTCTGCGGGCAGACAGCCACCGTCTGCGGGCAGACAGACAGACAGCCACCGTCTGCGGGCGGACAGACAGACAGCCACCGTCTGCCTGGCAGACAGACAGACAGCCACCGTCCGCGGGCAGACAGACAGACAGCCACCGTCGCTGGCAGACAGACAGACAGCCACCGTCCGCCGGCAGACAGACAGACAGACAGCCACCGCGCCGGCAGACAGACAGACAGACAGACAGACAGACAGACAGACAGCTACCGTCCGCCGGGCAGACAGACAGACAGCCACCGTCCGCCGGGCAGACAGACAGACAGACAGACAGACAGCCACCGTCCGCCGGCAGACAGACAGACAGACAGCCACCGTCCGCCCGGCAGACAGACAGACAGCCACCGTCTGCCGGCAGACAGACAGACAGACAGACAGACAGCCACCGTCCGCTGGCAGACAGACAGACAGACAGACAGACAGCCACCGTCCGCCGGGCAGACAGCCACCGTCTGCGGGCAGACAGCCACCGTCCGCCGGCAGACAGCCACCGTCTGCCGGCAGACAGACAGACAGACAGCCACCGTCTGCCGGGAGACAGACAGACAGCCACCGTCCGCTGGCAGTCAGACAGACAGCCACCGTCTGCTCACAGACAGACAGACAGCTACCGTCCGCGGGCAGACAGACAGACAGCCACCGTTGCCGGCAGACAGACAGACAGACAGACAGCCACCGTCCGCCGGCAGACAGACAGACAGACAGACAGACAGCCACCGTCCGCCGGCAGATAGACAGACAGACAGCCACCGTCCGCCGGCAGACAGACAGACAGACAGCCACCGTCTGCGGGGGACAGACAGACAGACAGACAGCCACCGCGCCGGCAGACAGACAGACAGACAGCCACCGTCCGCCGGCAGACAGACAGACAGACAGCTACGTCGCCGGCAGACAGACAGACAGACAGACAGACAGCCACCGTCCCGGGCAGACAGACAGACAGACAGCCACGTCCGCCGGACAGACAGACAGCCACCGTCCGCCGGCAGACAGACAGACAGACAGACAGACAGCTACCGTCCGCCGACAGACAGACAGACAGACAGACAGACAGACAGACAGCCACCGTCCGCCGGCAGACAGACAGACAGCCACCGTCCGCGGGCAGACAGACAGCAGCCACCGTCGCCGGCAGACAGCCACGGCGGGCAGACAGCCACCGTCCGCCGGCAGACAGCCACCGTCGCCGGCAGACAGCCACCGTCTGCTGGCGGACAGACAGACAGCTACCGTCGCCGGCAGACAGACAGACAGCCACCGTCTGCCGGCAGACAGACAGACAGACAGACAGCCAGGCCGGCAGACAGCCACCGTCCGCGGGCAGACAGCACCGGCCGGCAGACAGACAGCTACCGCCGCCGGGCAGACAGACAGACAAGCCACCGTCAGCCGGCGGACAGACAGACAGCTACCGTCTGCCGGCAGACAGACAGACAGCCACCGTCCGCTGGCAGACAGACAGACAGCTACCGTCCGCGGGCAGACAGACAGACAGCCACCGTCTGCCCGGCAGACAGACAGACAGACAGACAGCCACCGCCGCGGCAGACAGACAGACAGACAGACAGACAGCCACCGTCGCCGGCAGACAGACAGACAGACAGACAGCCACCGTCCGCCGGGCAGACAGAAGACAGACAGACAGACAGCCACCGTCCGCCGGCAGACAGACAGACAGACAGACAGCTACCGCCGGGGCAGACAGACAGACAGCCACGTCGCGGCAGACAGACAGACAGACAGACAGACAGACAGACAGCCACCGCCGCGGGCAGACAGAAGACAGACAGACAGACAGACAGACAGCCACCGCTGCGGGCAGACAGCACCGCCGCCGGCAGAAGCCACCGTCTGCTGGCAGACAGACAGACAGACAGCCACCGTCCGCGGGGACAGACAGACAGACAGATAGCTACCGTCCGCCGGCAGACAGACAGACAGCCACCGTCCGCCGGCAGACAGACAGACAGCCACCGTCCGCGCAGACAGACAGACAGCTACCGTCTGCGGGCAGACAGACAGACAGCCACCGTCTGCCGGCGCAGACGCAGACAGACAGACAGCCACCGTCGCGGGCAGACAGACAGACAGACAGACAGCCACCGTTGCGGGCAGACAGACAGACAGACAGCCACCGTCCGCCGGCAGACAGACAGACAGACAGCTACCGTCCGCGCGGACAGACAGACAGACAGACAGCCACCGTCCGCCGGCAGACAGACAGACAGACAGACAGCCACCGTCCGCCGGCAGACAGACAGACAGACAGCCACCGTCCGCCGGCGACAGACAGACAGAGACAGACAGACACCGTCCGCCGGCAGATAGACAGACAGACAGCCACCGTCCGCCGGGCAGACAGACAGCCACCGTCGCCGGCAGACAGACAGACAGACAGACAGACAGCCACCGTCCGCCGACGCAGACAGACAGACAGACAGACAGACAGACAGACAGACACCGTCCGCCGGCAGACAGACAGACAGCCACCGTCCGCGGGCAGACAGACAGACAGCCACCGTCGCCGGGCAGACAGACACCGCCGCCGGCAGACAGCCACCGTCCGCCGGCAGACAGCCACCGTCCGGGGCAGACAGCCACCGTGGCGGGCAGATAGACAGCTACCGTCTGCTGGCAGACAGACAGACAGCTACCGTCTGCTGGCAGACAGACAGACAGCTACCGTCCGCCGGCAGACAGACAGACAGCCACCGTCCGCCGGCAGACAGACAGCCACCGTCCGCCGGCAGACAGACAGCCACCGTCGCCGGCAGACAGATAGACAGCTACCGTCCGCTGGCAGACAGACAGACAGCTACCGTCTGCTGGCAGACAGACAGACAGCCACCGTCCGCTGGCAGACAGACAGATAGCCGCCGTCCGCCGGCAGACAGACAGACAGCCACGTCCCGGGCAGACAGACAGACAGCCACCGGCCGGCAGACAGACAGACAGCACCGCCGCGGGCAGACAGACAGACAGCTACCGTCCGCCGGCAGACAGACAGACAGACGACAGACGACAGACAGACAGCAGGCGGGCAGACAGACAGACAGACAGCACGTCGCCGGCAGACAGACAGACAGACAGCCACCGCGCGACAGACAGACAGACAGACAGACAGCCACCGTCCGCGGGCAGACAGACAGACAGCCACCGCCGCTGGCAGACAGACAGACAGCCACCGTCCGCCGGCAGACAGACAGACAGCCACCGTCCGCTGGCAGACAGACAGACAGCCAGCAGCACCGTCGCGGGCAGACAGACAGACAGACACCGTCCGCTGGCAGACAGCAGAGACAGACAGACAGCCACCGTCGCGGGCAGACAGACAGACAGACAGCCACGTCGCCGGCAGACAGACAGACAGACAGCCACCGTCTGCGGGCAGACAGACAGACAGACAGACAGACAGACAGACAGACAGACAGCCACCGTCCGCCGGGCAGACAGACAGCCACGCCGCCGGCAGACAGACAGACAGACAGACAGCCACCGTCCGCAGACAGACAGACAGACAGACAGACAGACAGACAGACGACAGACAGACAGACAGACAGACAGACAGACAGCCACCGCAGCGGGCAGACAGACAGACAGACACCGTCCGCGGGCAGACAGACAGACAGACAGACAGACAGACAGACAGACAGACAGACAGACAGCCAGACAGCCACCGTCCGCCGGCAGACAGACAGACAGCCACCGGTCCGCCGGGCAGACAGACAGACAGACAGACAGACAGACAGACAGACAGACAGACAGACAGCCACCGCGCCGGCAGACAGACAGACAGCCACCGTCCGCCGGCAGACAGACAGACAGACAGACAGACAGCACCGTCCGCCGGCAGACAGACAGACAGACAGACAGACAGACAGCAGACAGACAGACAGACAGACAGCCACCGTCCGCCGGCAGACAGACAGACAGCCACCGTCTGCCGGCAGACAGACAGCCACCGTCCGCGGGCAGACAGACAGACAGCCAGACAGCTACCGTTGCGGGCAGACAGACAGACAGCCACCGCGCGTAGACAGAACAGACAGACAGACAGCTACCGTCTGCTGGCAGACAGACAGACAGACAGCACCGTTGCCCGGCAGACAGACAGACAGACAGCTACCGTCTGCGGGCAGACAGACAGACAGACAGACGAAGACAGACAGACAGACAGACAGCCACCGTCCGCCGGGCAGACAGACAGCCACCGTCCGCTGGCAGACAGACAGACGACAGACAGCCACCGTCGCCGGCAGACAGACAGACAGACACCGTCCGCTGGCAGACAGACAGACAGCCACCGTCGCCGGCAGACAGACAGCCACGTCCGCCGGCAGACAGACAGACAGACAGACAGCACAGTCCGCCGGCAGACAGACAGACAGCCACCGTCCGCCGGCAGAAGAAGACAGACAGACAGCCACCGTCCGCGGGCAGACAGACAGACAGACAGCCACGCGCCGGCAGACAGACAGACAGACAGCTACCGCCGCCGGGCAGACAGACAGACAGACGACAGACAGACAGACAGACACCGTGCCGGACAGACAGACAGCCACCGGCCGGCAGACAGACAGACAGACAGACCGTCGCCGGCAGACAGACAGACAGACAGACAGACAGACAGACAGACAGACAGACAGACAGACAGATACGTCCGCCGGCAGACAGACAGACAGCCACCGGCCGCCGGGGGACAGACAGACAGCACCGTCTGCGGCAGACAGACAGACAGCCACCGTCCGCCGGCAGACAGACAGACAGCCACCGTCGCGGGCAGACAGACAGACAGCCACCGTCCGCGGGCAGACAGACAGACAGCCACCGTCCGCCGGCAGACAGACAGACAGACGACAGACAGACAGACAGACAGACAGACAGACAGACAGACAGACAGACAGCACGTCGCCGGCAGACAGACAGACAGACAGCCACCGGTCCGCCGGCAGACAGACAGACAGACAGACAGACAGCCACCGTCCGCCGGCAGACAGACGGCCGGCAGACAGCACCGTCCGCGGGCAGACAGCACCGCCGCCGGCAGACAGCACCGTCCGCGGGCAGACAGACAGACAGACAGCCACCGTCCGCTGGCAGACAGACAGACAGCTACCGTCCGCCGGCAGACAGACAGACAGCCACCGTGCCGGCAGACAGACAGACAGCCACCGTCGCCGGCAGACAGACAGACAGACAGACAGCCACCGTCGCCGGCGACAGACAGACAGACAGACAGACAGACAGACAGCGCAGCAGACAGACAGACAGCCACCGTCCGCCGGCGACAGACGACAGACAGACAGCACGCGCCGGCAGACAGACAGACAGACAGCACGCCGCCGGCAGACAGACAGACAGACAGCCACCGCCGCGGCAGACAGACAGACAGCCACGTGCCGGCAGACAGACAGACAGCCACCGCCGCGGCAGACAGACAGCAGACAGCCACCGCGCCGGCAGAGCAGACAGCTGACAGCCACCGTCCGCCGGGCAGACAGACAGACAGCCACCGTCCGTGGCAGACAGACAGACAGCCACCGCGTCGGCAGACAGACAGACAGACAGACAGACACGTCGCCGGCAGACAGCACCGCGCCGGCAGACAGACAGACAGCCACCGTCCGCTGGCAGACAGACAGACAGCCACGTCGCGGGCAGACAGACAGACAGATACGTCCGCGGGCAGACAGACAGACAGATACCGGCGGGCAGACAGACAGACAGCCACCGGCCGGCAGACAGACAGACAGACAGCCACCGTCGCGCGACAGACAGACAGACAGACAGCCACCGTCGCGGAGACAGAGAGACAGACAGCCACGTGCGGGCAGACAGACAGAAGAAGAAGACAGCACGGCGGCAGCAGACAGACAGACAGACAGCACCGTCGCGGGCAGACAGACAGACAGCACCGTCAGCAGGCAGACAGACAGACAGACAGACAGACAGTACCGTCCGCGGGCAGACAGACAGACAGACAACAGCCAGACAGACAGCAGCGCCGGCAGAAGACCGCAGCAGACAGACAGACAGACACCGCGGCTGGCAGACAGACAGACAGATACCGTCTGCGGGCAGACAGACAGACAGCCACCGTCCGCCGGGCAGACAGACAGACAGCCACCGCGCGGGCAGACAGACAGACAGCTACGTCTGTCGGAGACAGACAGACAGATAGCTACCGTCTGCTGGCAGACGCAGCAGACGACAGACAGCCACGTCGCCGGCGAACAACAGACAGACAGCTACCGTCCGCCGGCAGACAGACAGACAGACAGACAGCACGTCGCCGGCAGACAGATAGACAGACAGACAGCCACCGTCCGCCGGCAGACAGACAGACAGCCACCGCCGGGGCGAAGCAGACAGACAGACAGACAGCTACCGTCTGCTGGCAGACAGGAGACAGACAGACAGACAGACAGACAGACAGACAGACAGCCACCGTCGCCGGCAGACAGACACCGCCGCCGGCAGACAGCACCGTCCGCCGGCAGACAGACAGACAGCTACCGTCGCCGGGCAGACAGACAGACAGCCACCGTCGCCGGCAGACAGACAGACAGCCACCGTCTGCCGGCAGACAGACAGACAGCCACCGTCGCCGGTAGACAGACAGACAGCTACCGTGTGGCAGACAGAAGACAGCTACCGTCTGCCGGCAGACAGACAGACAGACAGACAGCCACCGTGCCGGCAGACAGACAGAAGACAGACAGCACCGGCTGGCAGACAGACAGACAGACAGATACCGTGCGGGCAGACAGACAGACAGACAGACACCGCGCCGGGACAGACAGACAGACAGACAGCTACCGTCTGCTGGACAGACAGACAGCAGATAGACAGCACCGCTGCGGCAGACAGACAGACAGACAGCCACCGTCCGCCGGCAGACGACAGACAGACAGACAGCACGCGGCAGACAGACAGACAGACAGCCACCGTCGCCGGGCAGACAGACAGCCACCGCCGCCGGCAGACAGACAGACAGACAGACAGCCACCGTCAGCCGGGACAGACAGACAGACAGACAGACAGACAGACAGAAACCGCCGCCGGCAGACAGACAAGCAGACAGACAGCCACGTTGCGGGCAGACAGACAGACAGCCACCGTCGCTGGCAGACAGAGGAGACAGCTACCGTCCGCCGGCAGAGACAGACAGCCACCGCCGCCGGCAGACAGACAGACAGCTAAGCCGCCGGCAGACAGACAGACAGCTACCGTCGCCGGCAGACAGACAGACAGCCACCGGCTGGCAGACAGACAGCACGGCTGGCAGACAGACAGCCACCGTCGGCCGGCAGACAGACAGACAGCCACCGTTGCCGGCAGACAGACAGACAGACCGGCCGGCAGACAGACAGCTACCGTCCGTGGCAGACAGACAGACAGCCACCGTCGCCGGCAGACAGACAGACAGCTACCGTCTGCGGGCAGACAGACAGATAGACGGGGCAGACAGACAGACAGCTACCGTCGCTGGCAGACAGACAGACAGCTACCGCGCGGGCAGACAGACAGACAGCCACCGTCGCGGGCAGACAGACAGACAGCCACCGTCGCCGGCAGACAGACAGACAGCCACCGTCTGCCGGCAGACAGACAGACAGCACCGCGCCGGCAGAAGACAGACGACGTGGCAGACAGACAGACAGACAGACGCCGGCAGACAGACAGACAGCTACCGTCCGCTGGCAGACAGACAGACAGACAGCCACCGTCCGCCGGCAGACAGACAGACAGACCGCGCAGGCAGACAGACAGACAGCCACCGTAGCTGGTAGACAGACAGACAGCTACGCGCGGGCGGCAGAGCAGACAGACCGTCGCGGGCAGACAGACAGACAGCTACCGCCGCTGGGACAGACAGACAGACAGACAGACAGCTACCGTCTGCCGGCAGACAGACAGAC
This sequence comes from Salmo salar, assembly GCF_905237065.1. Classification (NCBI taxonomy): domain Eukaryota; kingdom Metazoa; phylum Chordata; class Actinopteri; order Salmoniformes; family Salmonidae; genus Salmo; species Salmo salar. The sequence goes on from NW_025548912.1 coordinate 26,585, forward strand.
AGCTACCGTCGCGGGCAGACAGACAGACAGACAGCCACCGTCGCGGGCAGACAGATAGACAGCGACAGCAGCGACAGACAGACAGCACCGGCGGCAGACAGACAGCACCGTGCGGGCAGAAGACAGACAGACAGACAGCACCGGCGGCAGACAGACAGACAGACAGCAGACAGACAGACAGACAGCCACCGAGCGGCAGACAGACAGACAGACACCGTCCGCCGGCAGACAGCAGCAGACAGAGACAGACAGACAGACAGCCACCGCCGCGGGCAGACAGACAGCCACCGCGAAGACAGACAGACAGACAGACAGACAGATAGACAGACAGACAGACAGACAGACAGCACCGGCGGACAGACAGACAGACAGACACGTCGGGCAGACAGAAGACAGACAGACAGCCACCGTCCGCCGGCAGAAGACAGACAGACAGACAGACAGACAGACAGACAGACAGACAGCCACCGTCGCCGGCAGACAGACAGACAGCCACCGTCTGCCGGGCAGATAGACAGCTACCGTCGCTGGCAGACAGACAGACAGACAGCTACCGTCGGGCAGACAGACAGACAGCTACGCCGCCGGCAGACAGACAGACAGACAGCCACCGTGCCGGCAGACAGACAGACAGACAGCCACGTCCGCCGGCAGCAGACAGACAGACAGCCACCGTCCGCGGGCAGACAGACCAGCGACAGAGCCGACAGACAGCCACCGTCTGCCGGCAGACAGACAGCCACCGTCTGCCGGGCAGACAGACAGATGCAGCACCGTGCCGGCAGACAGACAGACAGCCACCGTCTGCGGCAGACAGACAGACAGCTACGGCGGGCAGACAGACAGAAGCCACCGTGCCGGCAGACAGACAGCCACCGTCGCGGGCAGACAGACAGACAGCCACCGTGCCGGCAGACAGACAGCTACCGCGCCGGCAGACAGACAGACAGCCACGCGTGGCAGAAGACAGACGACGGGGGCAGACAGAAGACAGCACGGCGGGCAGACAGACAGACAGCCACCGGCCGGGGGAGACAGACAGACAGACAGACAGACAGACACCGCCGGGGAGACAGGACAGACAGACAGACAGACAGCCACGGCTGGCAGACAGACAGACAGACAGACCGCTGGCGGACAGAAGACAGACAGCCAGCGCCGGAGACAGACAGACAGACAGACAGCTACCGTCGGCGGCAGATAGACAGACAGACAGTACCGTCTGCGGGCAGAGACAGACAGCCACCGTCCGCAGGCAGAGACAGCAGCCACCGTCTGCTGGCAGACAGCACGGCCGGCAGACAGACAGCTACGTCTGCCGGCAGACAGACAGACAGACAGCCACCGCGCCGGAGACAGACAGACAGACAGATAGATAGACAGACAGCGACAGACAGATAGACAGACAGCTACCGGCCGGAGACAGACAGACAGCAGTGCCGGCAGACAGACAGAAGATACCGTCTGTGGCGACAACAGACACGGAGACACACCGGCGCAGACAGAACCGCGCGGCAGACAGACAGACAGCCACCGCCGCTGGCAGACAGACAGACAGCTACCGTCGCCGGCAGACAGACAGACAGACACCGCCGCGGGCAGAAGACAGACAGCCACCGTCCGCCGGCAGAAGATAGACAGCCACCGTCTGCCGGCAGACAGACGAAGCTACCGCCGCCGGAGACAGACAGACAGCTACGTGGGCGCAGACAGATAGCCACCGTCCGCCGGCAGACAGACAGACAGCCACCGTCTGCTGGCAGACAGACAGACAGCCACCGTTGCGGGCAGACAGACAGACAGCCACGCGCAGGCAGACAGACAGACAGACAGACAGACAGTGACAGACAGCACCGTCTGCCGGGGACAGACAGAAGACAGACAGACAGCCACGTAGTGGAGACAGACAGACAGACAGACAGACAGCACCGACAGGGCAGACAGACAGACAGCCACCGTCGCGGAGACAGACAGACAGCCACGTCCGCGGGCAGACAGACCGCGGCAGACAGCACCGTATGCGGCAGACAGCACCGGGTAGACACACCGTGTGGAGAAGACAGATAGCTACCGTCTGCGGGCAGACAGATAGACAGCAGACGGGAAGACAGACAGACAGATACCGTCGCCGGAGACAGACAGACGTTCGGCAGACAGATGGAAGCAGTGCTGGCAGAAGACAGATAGCCACGTGTGGCAGACAGACAGACAGCTACGTGGGCAGACAGACAGACAGTACGTCGCGGAAAGACAGATAGACAGACAGATCCGCTGGCAGACAGACAGACAGCTACGTCGCTGGCAGACAGACAACAGGACAGACAGACAGACAGACAGACAGACAGCACGTCCGCTGGCAGACAGACAGACAGACAGACAGCCACGGTCCGCCGGCAGACAGAAGAAGACAGCCACGCCGCCGGCAGACAGACAGACAGACAACAGACAGCCACGTGCCGGCAGACAGACAGACAATGACAGACACACCGTGCCGGAGACAGACAGACAGCCACCGTCCGCCGGAGACAGAAGACAGCTACGGCCGGGAGATAGCTACCGCGCGACAGAAGATAGCCCGTCTGCCGGCAGACAGCAGTGCCGGAGACAGACAGACAGCTAGCGCCGGCAGAGACAGATAGCTACCGGAGAAGACAGAAGAGCCGCTGGCAGAGAGACAGACAGCCACCGTCGCCGGCAGACAGACAGACAACCGTCGCCGGCAGAAGACCAGACAGACAGAAACGTCTGCTGGGACAGATAGACAGCAGGAGAAGTCGGTGGCAGACAGACAGACAGACAGATAGACAGACAGACAGACAGACAGACAGATAGACAGCCACCGTGGGCAGACAGACAGACAGACAGACAGACAGACAGACAGACAATAGACAGAAAAGACAGAAGAAGAACAGAAAAGAAGAAAGACAACCGGTGACAGAAGACAGAAGAAAAAGACCCGCCGGGCAGACAGAACTATGACAGACAGACCGGAGACAGCACCGCCGGCAGACAGACAATAACAGCCACCGTGTGGACAGATAACAGCCAGCCCTGGAGTAGACAGACATACGCGCACAGACAGACAGAAGAGTTGCGGCAGACAGACAGACAGTAGTGGGCAGACAACAACAGACAGACAACGGGCAGACAGAAAGGAACAGAAGCACCGTGAACAGACAGACAGAAGAAAAAGGAGACAGAAGAAGACAGCGACGTCGCGGCAGAAGACAGAAACAAGTCGCGGGCAGAGAGACAAGGGAAAGAAAGAAAAGACGCGCGCAGACAGAAGACAGACAAAGGCGGCAGACAGCAGAGAAATAGCCACCGTCGCCGGCAGATAGACAGAAGATAGTACGTGCTGGCAGACAGACAGACATAGTCGCCGGTCAGACAGACAACAGACAGCTACCGTCCGCAGAGACAGACAGACAGACAGACAAGACGACGTGCGGCAGAAGACAGACAAGTGCGGGAGACAGACAGACAGCCACCGTCCGCCGGCAGACAGCTACCGTCCGCCGGGCAGACAGCTACGTGCGGGTAGACAGCTACCGTGCCGGTAGAAGTATGGCAAAGGAGACACTAGCGGAAAGCACGGGTAGACAGATAGAAGCTACCGTGCGGTAGACAGACAGATACTAGTTGTTGGTAGACAGACAGACAGCTACGTGCCGGGATAGACAGAAAAGACAGAGATATACGGGAGAAGAAAGTGCAGACAGACATAGACGCAGAGAGACAGAAGATGGAAAGAAAGAAGACAGACAGAAGACAGACAGACAGACAGCCACGTGAAAAGAGAGAAGACAAAGACAGACCTGGCAGACAGAAGAAAGTAAACGTCAAAGACAGACAGACAGACAGACAGACAGACAACAGACAGACACAGTCCGAAGACAACAAGGACAGAAGACAGACAGATAGACAGACAGATAGACAGAAGTCGGTGGAGAAAAAGAAGAAGATAGACAGCCAGCAAAGACAGACAGATAGATAGACAGACAGACCAGACAGACAGAGAAGACAAAGACAAAGATGAGACAACAGATAAAGAAGACAGAAAACAGAGAGACAAAAGGTACAGAAAAGAAACGCGCCGCAGACAGACAGACAACGGAGACAACAGACAGACAGACATACCGCCGTAGACAGACAGAAGATAAAGTGGAGAAGAAAAAAAGAGGGAAACGAGAAAGAAAGGGAGACAGATACACGTCGGGAGAGACAGAAAAGAGCAAGACAAAGAAAGCGGAAAAGACAGATAGCTACATGCGGAGTAGATAGATAGACAGCCAGGTTGGCAGAAAAGACACACGGTCGCCGGACAGACAGATAGATAGATAGCG
>NW_025548913.1:0-27680 GCF_905237065.1 Salmo salar
TATTTATCAAGCATTTATTTATCAAGCATTTATTTATCAAACATTTATTCATAATTTATTTATGGAAGCATCTATTTATCATTTATTTATCAAGCATTTATTTATCAAGCATTTATTTATCAAGCATTTATTTATCAAACATTTATTCATAATTTATTTATGAAGCATCTATTTATCATTTATTTATCAAGCATTTATTTATCATTTATTTATCAAGCATTGATTTAGTATTTATTTATAAAACATTTATTCATAATTTATTTATCAAGCATCTATTTAGCATTTATTTAGCATTTATTTATCAAGCATTTATTTATCAAGCATTTATAAAGCATGTATTTATCAAGCATGTTTTCGCACCTGCAGGTGGATATGCATCTGATGTGTATACTAAAAGGGATGACCGGCAATGTTCTCTATCGGGTACTGATATGCTGAAAGGCCAGGCGGTACTAGTGTTAACGTGGGTACTGATATGCTGAAAGGCCAGGCGGTACTAGTGTTAACGGGTACTGATATACTGAAAGACCAGGCGGTACTAGTGTTAACGGGTACTGATATGCTGAAAGACCAGGCGGTACTAGTGTTAACGGTACTGATATACTGAAAGGCCAGGCGGTACTAGTGTTAACGTGGGTACTGATATACTGAAAGGCCAGGCGGTACTAGTGTTAACGGGTACTGATATACTGAAAGGCCAGGCGGTACTAGTGTTAACGGTACTGATATACTGAAAGGCCAGGCGGTACTAGTGTTAAGGTACTGATATGCTGAAAGGCCATGCGGTACTAGTGTTAACGGGTACTGATATACTGAAAGGCCAGGCGGTACTAGTGTTAACGGGTACTGATATGCTGAAAGGCCAGGCGGTACTAGTGTTAACGGGTACTGATTTACTGAAAGGCCAGGCGGTACTAGTGTTAAGGGTACGGATATACTGAAAGGCCAGGCGGTACTAGTCTTAATCAGCGGTCAAAATCTACATCTGCAAAACCTTCGACAGTTAATCAGAATCCTAGGGTGGCACATTTTCTCCATTGAAGCTGTTTTGTGATATTTTCTGTCTTGTGCTGTGTCTGTGTGAGTCTGTGTGTCTGTGTGTTGACACCGTATGTGATTTCTCCCAGAAAAGAACAATTTACACCTTTCTTCTTCACACCTCACTTGTCTTAACACGACCTGCCTCTGTCTCTCCCTCTTCCTCCCTCTCTGTGTCTTTCTCCCTCTCCACTCTCATTTTGACATTTACATTTTAGTCATTTAGCAGACGCTCTTATCCAGAGCGACTTACAGTAGTGAATGCATACATTTCATACATTTTTTGCTTGCCCCCGTGGGAATCGAACCCACAACCCTGATGTTGCAAACACCATGCTCTACCAACTGAGCTACAGGAAGGCTCTCCCTCTCTCTTTCTCTCTTTCCCCCTTAACTCTTCTTCCCTCTCTTTCCCCCTCCACTCCACCTCTCTCTCTCTCTCTCTCTCTCTCTCTCTCTCTCTCTCTCCACTCTCCCTCCCTCTCTCTCTCTCCCCCTCTTTCTCTCTCTTTCTCTCTTTCCCCCTTCCCTCTCTCTCTCGCTCTCTCTCTCTTTCCCCCACTCTTCTTCTTTCTCTTCCTCCCCCCCCTCTCTCTCGCTCTCTCTCTCTCTTATTCCATCCACTCTCCCTCCCTGCCTCCCTGTCTCTCTCTCCCTCTTTCTCTCTCTTTCCCCCTCCACTCTCCCTCCCTCCTTCCCTTCCCTCTCGCTCTCTCCCTCTTTCTCTCTCTTTCCCTCTTTCCCTCTCCACTCACCCTCCCTCTCTCCCCTCTTCATTTGTCCAACACTGTTTTAACAGGAGGAGGGATTCATTACTCACACGCATGTTTCACACATGTAGAAATGTGTTTTTTACATATCCCCCCTCCCTCTCTCCCTGAGACACCCTCAGAGAGTGGAGGCACGGCCAGGGGATCATCCATTGTTGACGGCAACCCTGGAGCAATTAGAGCCTTGCTCAACAGCAGATCAGCAGACTTTTCACGTAGTCGGCGTGGGGATTCAATCTAGCAACCTTTCGGTTCGAGAAAGGGAGCAGGAACAGCAGGAGGTTTCTCGCTTTCTGAAGTTTGTGAGCAGATGTGTTCATATGGAGAGAGAGAGAGAGAGAGAGAGAGAGAGAGAGAGAGAGAGAGAGAGAGAGAGAGAGAGAGAGAGAGAGAGAGAGAGAGAGAGAGAGAGAGAGAGAGAGAGAGAGAGAGAGAGAGAGAGAGAGAGAGAGAGAGAGAGGAGAGAGAGAGAGAAAGTCATTAAGAGATTCATTATTCAAAGAAATTACAAAATGTCTTCCAAATGTTAAAAACCCAGATGAAAAACTAAAAATATTCATGGGCAAAGGAGCAACAGCTCCTCTTGTAGACAAATATGTATTTGCCTGCCATAGCCTGAGGGACATTGAATAGTTACATTTGGTACACCTAGTGTCATAGCCCTAGCAGTCCTAGCTAGCAGGACATAGTATCAGAGCCCCAGCAGTCCTAGCTAGCAGCAGGACATAGTGTCAGAGCCCTAGCAGTCCTAGCTAGCAGGACATAGTGTCAGAGCCCTAGCAGTCCTAGCTAGCAGGACATAGTGTCAGAGCCCTAGCAGTCCTAGCTAGCAGGACATAGTATCAGAGCCCTAGCAGTCCTAGCTAGCAGGACATAGTGTCAGAGCCTAGCAGTCCTAGCTAGCAGGACATAGTGTCAGAGTCCTAGCAGTCCTAGCTAGCAGGACATAGTGTCAGAGCCCTAGCAGTCCCTAGCTAGCAGGACATAGTATCAGAGCCCTAGCAGTCCTAGCTAGCAGCAGGACATAGTGTCAGAGCCCCTAGCAGTCCTAGCTAGCAGGACATAGTGTCAGAGCCCTAGCAGTCCTAGCTAGCAGGACATAGTGTCAGAGCCCTAGCAGTCCTAGCTAGCAGGCACATAGTGTCAGAGCCCTAGCAGTCCTAGCTAGCAGGACATAGTGTCAGAGCCCTAGCAGTCCTAGCTAGCAGGACATAGTGTCAGAGCTCTAGCAGTCCTAGCTAGCAGGACATAGTGTCAGAGCCCTAGCAGTCCTAGCTAGCAGGACATAGTGTCAGAGCCCTAGCAGTCCTAGCTAGCAGGACATAGTGTCAGAGCTCCTAGCAGTCCTAGCTAGCAGGACATAGTGTCAGAGCCCTAGCAGTCCTAGCTAGCAGGACATAGTGTCAGAGCCCTAGCAGTCCTAGCTAGCAGGACATAGTGTCAGAGCCCTAGCAGTCCTAGCTAGCAGGACATAGTGTCAGAGCCCTAGCAGTCCTAGCTAGCAGGACATAGTGTCAGAGCCCTAGCAGTCCTAGCTAGCAGGACATAGTATCAGAGCCCTAACAGTCCTAGCTAGCAGGACATAGTATCAGAGCCCTAGCAGTCCTAGCTAGCAGGACATAGTGTCAGAGCCCTAGCAGTCCTAGCTAGCAGGACATAGTATCAGAGCCCTAGCAGTCCTAGCTAGCAGGACATAGTGTCAGAGCCCTAGCAGTCCTAGCTAGCAGGACATAGTGTCAGAGCCCTAGCAGTCCTAGCTAGCAGGACATAGTGTCAGAGCCCTAACAGTCCTAGCTAGCAGGACATAGTATCAGAGCCCTAGCAGTCCTAGCTAGCAGGACATAGTGTCAGAGCCCTAGCAGTCCTAGCTAGCAGGACATAGTGTCAGAGCCCTAGCAGTCCTAGCTAGCAGGACATAGTGTCAGAGCCCTAGCAGTCCTAGCTAGCAGGACATAGTGTCAGAGCCCTAGCAGTCCTAGCTAGCAGGACATAGTATCAGAGCCCTAACAGTCCTAGCTAGCAGGACATAGTGTCAGAGCCCTAGCAGTCCTAGCTAGCAGGACATAGTATCAGAGCCCTAACAGTCCTAGCTAGCAGGACATAGTGTCAGAGCCCTAGCAGTCCTAGCTAGCAGGACATAGTATCAGAGCCCTAACAGTCCTAGCTAGCAGCAGTAGAGTACATAGTCTTTTGTGATTTGAATCCAATCACTTACTGTTTCATCTTTTTAATAATAGAAAAAGAAACAAGAAAGAATGGATGCTTTTCCTTTTGATGACTGCTTGAACTCGCCATTTCTCAATTTGCCTTCCCCCTCTGTCCATCCCCCTCTCACTCCTTCTCCCTCTCTCCCCCTCGGCCAGTTAATTGAATTGCTTCTTTGGTCTTTTAATGTAGCGGAAAATAACTGATTGTGTTGATATTGTAACATGCGGTTCACCCTTCTAACCCTCCTCCCCTTTCTCTTCTTCGCCTCCTTTTTGATCTCTCTCTCGTTCTTCTCCTCTCGTAATCATTTTCCACTTTGACCTATACTCACTTTGGCTCCCTTTTCTCTGTCTTGTTGTCTGTCTTGTTGTAGGAGGTGGTGTCTGCCTTGTTGTAGGAGGTGGTGTCTGCCTTGTTGTAAGAGGTGGTGTCTGTCTTGTTGTAGAAGGTGGTGTCTGTCTTGTTGTAGGAGGTGTCTGTCTTGTTGTAAGAGGTGGTGTCTGTCTTGTTGTAGGAGGTGTTGTCTGTCTTGTTGTAGGAAGTGTTGTTTGTCTTGTTGTAAGAGGTGGTGTCTGTCTTGTTGTAGGAGGTGTTGTCTGTCTTGTTGTAGGAGTTATTGTCTGTCTTGTTGTAGGTGTTGTTGTCTGTCTTGTTGTAGGTGTTGTCTGTCTTGTTGTAGGAGATGTTGTTTGTCTTGTTGTAGGAGATGTTGTTTGTCTTGTTGTAGGAGGTGTTGTCTGTCTTGTTGTAGGAGGTGTTTTCTGTCTTGTTGTAGGAGTTATTGTCTGTCTTGTTGTAGGAGGTGTTTTCTGTCTTGTTGTAGGTGTTGTCTGTCTTGTTGTAGGAGATGTTGTTTGTCTTGTTGTAGGAGATGTTGTTTGTCTTGTTGTAGGAGGTGTTTTCTGTCTTGTTGTAGGTGTTGTCTGTCTTGTTGTAGGGGTCGGTGTCTGTCTTGTTGTCGGAGTTGTCTGTCTTGTTGTAGGGGTCGGTGTCTGTCTTGTTGTCGGAGTTGTCTGTCTTGTTGTAGGAGGTGTTGTTTGTCTTGTTGTAGGAGTTGTTGTCTGTCTGTAGGAGGTGGTTGTCTGTCTTGTAGGAGGTGGTGTTTGTCTTGTTGTAGGAGGTGGTGTCTGTCTTGTTGTAGGAGGTGGTGTCTGTCTTGTTGTAGGAGGTGGTGTCTGTCTTGTTGTAGGAGGTGTCTGTCTTGTTGTAGGGGGTGTTATCTGTCTTGTTGTAGGAGGTGGTGTCTGTCTTGTTGTAGGAGGTGGTGTCTGTCTTGTTGTAGGAGGTGGTGTCTATCTTGTTGTAAGAGGTGGTGTCTGTCTTGTTGTAGAGGTGTTGTCTGTCTTGTTGTAGGAGGTGTCTATCTTGTTGTAAGAGGTGGTGTCTGTCTTGTTGTAGAGGTGTTGTCTGTCTTGTTGTAGGAGGTGGTGTCTGTCTTGTTGTAGGAGGTGTTGTCTGTCTTGTTGTAGGAGGTGTTGTCTGTCTTGTTGTAGGAGGTGGTGTCTGTCTTGTTGTAGGAGGTGGTGTCTATCTTGTTGTAAGAGGTGGTGTCTGTCTTGTTGTAGAGGTGTTGTCTGTCTTGTAGGAGGTGTCTATCTTGTTGTAAGAGGTGGTGTCTGTCTTGTTGTAGAGGTGTTGTCTGTCTTGTTGTAGGAGGTGGTGTCTGTCTTGTTGTAGGAGGTGTTGTCTGTCTTGTTGTAGGAGGTGGTGTCTGTCTTGTTGTAGGAGGTGTTGTCTGTCTTGTTGTAGGAGGTGTCTGTCTTGTTGTAGGAGGTGTCTATCTTGTTGTAAGAGGTGGTGTTTGTCTTGTTGTAGAAGGTGGTGTCTGTCTTGTTGTAAGTGGTGTTGTCTGTCTTGTTGTAGGAGGTGGTGTCTGTCTTGTTGTAGGAGGTGTTGTCTGTCTTGTTGTAGGAGGTGTCGATCTTGTTGTAAGAGGTGGTGTCTGTCTTGTTGTAGGTGTCTATCTTGTTGTAAGAGGTGGTGTCTGTCTTGTTGTAGGAGGTGTCTGTCTTGTTGTAAGAGGTGGTGTCTGTCTTGTTGTAGGAGGTGTTGTCTGTCTTGTTGTAGGAGGTGGTGTCTGCCTTGTTGTAAGAGGTGGTGTCTGTCCTGTTGTAGAAGTGTTGTCTGTCTTGTTGTAGGTGGTGTCTGTCTTGTTGTAGAGGTGTTGTCTGTCTTGTTGTAGGAGGTGTCTGTCTTGTTGTAAGAGGTGGTGTCTGTCTTGTTGTAGGAGGTGGTGTCTGTCTTGTTGTAGGAAGTGTTGTCTGTCTTGTTGTAAGTGGTGTTGTCTGTCTTGTTGTAGGAGGTGGTGTCTGTCTTGTTGTAGGGGGTGTTGTCTGTCTTGTTGTAGGAGGTGGTGTCTGTCTTGTTGTAGGAAGTGTCTGTCTTGTTGTAGGAGGTGGTGTCTGTCTTGTTGTAGGAAGTGTCTGTCTTGTTGTAGGGGTGTTTTCTGTCTTGTTGTAGGAAGTGTCTGTCTTGTTGTAGGGGGGTGTTATCTGTCTTGTTGTAGGAGGTGGTGTCTGTCTTGTTGTAGGAGGTGGTGTCTGTCTTGTTGTAGGAAGTGTCTGTCTTGTTGTAGGAGGTGGTGTCTGTCTTGTTGTAGGAAGTGTCTGTCTTGTTGTAGGGGTGTTTTCTGTCTTGTTGTAGTAGGCGGTGTCTGTCTTGTTGTAGGAAGTGTCTGTCTTGTTGTAGGAGGTGTTGTCTGTCTTGTTGTAGGAAGTGTCTGTCTTGTTGTAGGGAAGTGTCTGTCTTGTTGTAGGAAGTGTCTGTCTTGTTGTAGGGGGTGTTATCTGTCTTGTTGTAGGAAGTGTCTGTCTTGTTGTAGGAGGTGGTGTCTGTCTTGTTGTAGGAAGTGTCTGTCTTGTTGTAGGGGGTGTTATCTGTCTTGTTGTAGGGGTGTTATCTGTCTTGTTGTAGGAGGTGGTGTCTGTCTTGTTGTAGGGGATGTTATCTGTCTTGTTGTAGGGAAGTGTCTGTCTTGTTGTAGGGGGTGTTATCTGTCTTGTTGTAGGGGGTGTTATCTGTCTTGTTGTAGGAGGTGGTGTCTGTCTTGTTGTAGGGGGTGTTATCTGTCTTGTTGTAGGGGTGTTATCTGTCTTGTTGTAGGGGGTGTTATCTGTCTTGTTGTAGGGGGTGTTATCTGTCTTGTTGTAGGAAGTGTCTGTCTTGTTGTAGGGGGTGTTATCTGTCTTGTTGTAGGGGGTGTTATCTGTCTTGTTGTAGGAAGTGTCTGTCTTGTTGTAGGGGGTGTTATCTGTCTTGTTGTAGGGGGTGTTATCTGTCTTGTAGGAGGTGTTATCTGTCTTGTTGTAGGAAGTGTCTGTCTTGTTGTAGGGGGTGTTATCTGTCTTGTTGTAGGGGGTGTTATCTGTCTTGTTGTAGGAAGTGTCTGTCTTGTTGTAGGGGGTGTTATCTGTCTTGTTGTAGGGGGTGTTATCTGTCTTGTTGTAGGAAGTGGTGTCTGTCTTGTTGTAGGGGGTGTTTTCTGTCTTGTTGTAGGGGGGTGTTATCTGTCTTGTTGTAGGGGGTGTTGTCTGTCTTGTTGTAGGAGGTGTTATCTGTCTTGTTGTAGGAGGTGTTATCTGTCTTGTTGTAGGGGGTGTTGTCTGTCTTGTTGTAGGAGGTGTTGTCTGTCTTGTTGTAGGAGGTGTTATCTGTCTTGTTGTAGGGGTGTTATCTGTCTTGTTGTAGGGGGTGTTATCTGTCTTGTTGTAGGGGGTGTTATCTGTCTTGTTGTAGGGGGTGTTATCTGTCTTGTTGTAGGGGGTGTTATCTGTCTTGTTGTAGGGGTGTTATCTGTCTTGTTGTAGGGGTGTTATCTGTCTTTTTGTAGGGGGTGTTATCTGTCTTGTTGTAGGGGGTGTTATCTGTATTGTTGTAGGGGGTGTTATCTGTCTTGTTGTAGGGGGTGTTATCTGTCTTGTTGTAGGGGGTGTTATCTGTCTTGTTGTAGGGGGTGTTATCTGTCTTGTTGTAGGGGGTGTTATCTGTCTTGTTGTAGGGGGTGTTATCTGTCTTGTTGTAGGGGGTGTTATCTGTCTTGTTGTAGGGGGTGGTGTCTTGTTGTAGGAGGTGTTGTTTGTCTTGTTGTAGGGGGTGTTATCTGTCTTGTTGTAGGAGGTGGTGTCTTGTTGTAGGGGGTGTTATCTGTCTTGTTGTAGGAGGTGGTGTCTTGTTGTAGGGGGTGTTATCTGTCTTGTTGTAGGAGGTGGTGTCTTGTTGTAGGGGGTGTTATCTGTCTTGTTGTAGGAAGTGTCTGTCTTGTTGTAGGGGGTGTTATCTGTCTTGTTGTAGGAGGTGTTATCTGTCTTGTTGTAGGGAAGTGTCTGTCTTGTTGTATGGGGTGTTATCTGTCTTGTTGTAGGAAGTGTCTGTCTTGTTGTAGGGGGTGTTATCTGTCTTGTTGTAGGGGGTGGTGTCTTGTTGTAGGAGGTGTTGTCTGTCTTGTTGTAGGAGATGTTGTCTGTCTTGTTGTAGGAGGTGTTATCTGTCTTGTTGTAGGAAGTGTCTGTCTTGTTGTAGGAAGTGTCTGTCTTGTTGTAGGGGGTGTTATCTGTCTTGTTGTAGGAGGTGTTATCTGTCTTGTTGTAGGGGTGTTATCTGTCTTGTTGTAGGGGGTGTTATCTGTCTTGTTGTAGGGGGTGTTATCTGTCTTGTTGTAGGAAGTGTCTGTCTTGTTGTAGGAAGTGTTGTCTGTCTTGTTGTAGGAGGTGGTGTTTTATCTTGTTGTAGGAAGTGTTGTCTGTCTTGTTGTAGGAGGTGGTGTTTTATCTTGTTGTAAGAGGTGGTGTCTTGTTGTAGGGGGTGTTATCTGTATTGTTGTAGGAAGTGTCTGTCTTGTTGTAGGAAGTGGTGTCTGTCTTGTTGTAGGAGGTGGTGTTTTATCTTGTTGTAAGAGGTGGTGTCTTGTTGTAGGGGGTGTTATCTGTATTGTTGTAGGAAGTGTTGTCTGTATTGTTGTAGGAGGTGGTGTTTTATCTTGTTGTAGGAAGTGTTGTCTGTCTTGTTGTAGGAGGTGGTGTTTTATCTTGTTGTAGGAGGTGGTGTCTTGTTGTAGGGGGTGTTATCTGTATTGTTGTAGGAAGTGTTGTCTGTCTTGTTGTAGGAGGTGGTGTTTTATCTTGTTGTAGGAGGTGGTGTCTTGTTGTAGGAGGTGGTGTTTTATCTTGTTGTAGGAAGTGTTGTCTGTCTTGTTGTAGGAGGTGGTGTTTTATCTTGTTGTAGGAAGTGTTGTCTGTCTTGTTGTAGGAGGTGGTGTCTTGTTGTAGGAAGTGTTGTCTGTCTTGTTGTAGGAGGTGGTGTTTTATCTTGTTGTAGGAAGTGTTGTCTGTCTTGTTGTAGGAGGAAGTGTCTGTCTTGTTGTAGGAGGTGGTGTTTTATCTTGTTGTAGGAAGTGTTGTCTGTCTTGTTGTAGGAGGAAGTGTCTGTCTTGTTGTAGGAGGTGGTGTTTTATCTTGTTGTAGGAGGTGGTGTTTTATCTTGTTGTAGGAAGTGTTGTCTGTCTTGTTGTAGAAGGAAGTGTCTGTCTTGTTGTAGGAGGTGGTGTTTTATCTTGTTGTAGGAGGTGGTGTTTTATCTTGTTGTAGGAGGTGTTATCTGTATTGTTGTAGGAGGTGTTATCTGTATTGTTGTAGGAGGTGTTATCTGTCTTGTTGTAGGAAGTGTTGTCTGTCTTGTTGTAGGGGGTGTTATCTGTCTTGTTGTAGGGGGTGTTATCTGTCTTGTTGTAGGGGGTGTTATCTGTCTTGTTGTAGGGGGTGTTATCTGTCTTGTTGTAGGGGGTGTTATCTGTCTTGTTGTAGGGGGTGTTATCTGTCTTTTTGTAGGGGGTGTTATCTGTCTTGTTGTAGGGGGTGTTATCTGTCTTGTTGTAGGAGGTGTTATCTGTCTTGTTGTAGGGGGTGTTGTCTGTCTTGTTGTAGGAGGTGTTGTCTGTCTTGTTGTAGGAGGTGTTATCTGTCTTGTTGTAGGGGGTGTTATCTGTCTTGTTGTAGGGGGTGTTATCTGTCTTGTTGTAGGGGGTGTTATCTGTCTTGTTGTAGGGGGTGTTATCTGTCTTGTTGTAGGGGGTGTTATCTGTCTTGTTGTAGGGGGGTGTTATCTGTCTTGTTGTAGGGGGTGTTATCTGTCTTTTTGTAGGGGGTGTTATCTGTCTTGTTGTAGGGGTGTTATCTGTATTGTTGTAGGGGTGTTATCTGTCTTGTTGTAGGGGGTGTTATCTGTCTTGTTGTAGGGGGTGTTATCTGTCTTGTTGTAGGGGGTGTTATCTGTCTTGTTGTAGGGGGTGTTATCTGTCTTGTTGTAGGGGGTGTTATCTGTCTTGTTGTAGGGGGTGTTATCTGTCTTGTTGTAGGGGGTGGTGTCTTGTTGTAGGAGGTGTTGTTTGTCTTGTTGTAGGGGGTGTTATCTGTCTTGTTGTAGGAGGTGGTGTCTTGTTGTAGGGGGTGTTATCTGTCTTGTTGTAGGAGGTGGTGTCTTGTTGTAGGGGGGTGTTATCTGTCTTGTTGTAGGAGGTGGTGTCTTGTTGTAGGGGGTGTTATCTGTCTTGTTGTAGGAAGTGTCTGTCTTGTTGTAGGGGGTGTTATCTGTCTTGTTGTAGGAGGTGTTATCTGTCTTGTTGTAGGAAGTGTCTGTCTTGTTGTATGGGGTGTTATCTGTCTTGTTGTAGGAAGTGTCTGTCTTGTTGTAGGGGGTGTTATCTGTCTTGTTGTAGGGGGTGGTGTCTTGTTGTAGGAGGTGTTGTCTGTCTTGTTGTAGGAGATGTTGTCTGTCTTGTTGTAGGAGGTGTTATCTGTCTTGTTGTAGGAAGTGTCTGTCTTGTTGTAGGAAGTGTCTGTCTTGTTGTAGGGGGTGTTATCTGTCTTGTTGTAGGAGGTGTTATCTGTCTTGTTGTAGGGGTGTTATCTGTCTTGTTGTAGGGGGTGTTATCTGTCTTGTTGTAGGGGGTGTTATCTGTCTTGTTGTAGGAAGTGTCTGTCTTGTTGTAGGAAGTGTTGTCTGTCTTGTTGTAGGAGGTGGTGTTTTATCTTGTTGTAGGAAGTGTTGTCTGTCTTGTTGTAGGAGGTGGTGTTTTATCTTGTTGTAAGAGGTGGTGTCTTGTTGTAGGGGGTGTTATCTGTATTGTTGTAGGAAGTGTCTGTCTTGTTGCAGGAAGTGGTGTCTGTCTTGTTGTAGGAGGTGGTGTTTTATCTTGTTGTAAGAGGTGGTGTCTTGTTGTAGGGGGGTGTTATCTGTATTGTTGTAGGAAGTGTTGTCTGTATTGTTGTAGGAGGTGGTGTTTTATCTTGTTGTAGGAAGTGTTGTCTGTCTTGTTGTAGGAGGTGGTGTTTTATCTTGTTGTAGGAGGTGGTGTCTTGTTGTAGGGGGGTGTTATCTGTATTGTTGTAGGAAGTGTTGTCTGTCTTGTTGTAGGAGGTGGTGTTTTATCTTGTTGTAGGAGGTGGTGTCTTGTTGTAGGAGGTGGTGTTTTATCTTGTTGTAGGAAGTGTTGTCTGTCTTGTTGTAGGAGGTGGTGTTTTATCTTGTTGTAGGAAGTGTTGTCTGTCTTGTTGTAGGAGGTGGTGTCTTGTTGTAGGAAGTGTTGTCTGTCTTGTTGTAGGAGGTGGTGTTTTATCTTGTTGTAGGAAGTGTTGTCTGTCTTGTTGTAGGAGGAAGTGTCTGTCTTGTTGTAGGAGGTGGTGTTTTATCTTGTTGTAGGAAGTGTTGTCTGTCTTGTTGTAGGAGGAAGTGTCTGTCTTGTTGTAGGAGGTGGTGTTTTATCTTGTTGTAGGAGGTGGTGTTTTATCTTGTTGTAGGAAGTGTTGTCTGTCTTGTTGTAGAAGGAAGTGTCTGTCTTGTTGTAGGAGGTGGTGTTTTATCTTGTTGTAGGAGGTGGTGTTTTATCTTGTTGTAGGAGGTGTTATCTGTATTGTTGTAGGAGGTGTTATCTGTATTGTTGTAGGAGGTGTTATCTGTCTTGTTGTAGGAAGTGTTGTCTGTCTTGTTGTAGGGGGTGTTATCTGTCTTGTTGTAGGGGGTGTTATCTGTCTTGTTGTAGGGGGTGTTATCTGTCTTGTTGTAGGGGGTGTTATCTGTCTTGTTGTAGGGGGTGGTGTCTGTCTTGTTGTAGGAGGTGTTGTCTGTCTTGTTGTAGGAGGTGGTGTCTGTCTTGTTGTAGGAGGTGTTGTCTGTCTTGTTGTAGGAGGTGTCTGTCTTGTTGTAGGAGGTGTCTATCTTGTTGTAAGAGGTGGTGTTTGTCTTGTTGTAGAAGGTGGTGTCTGTCTTGTTGTAAGTGGTGTTGTCTGTCTTGTTGTAGGAGGTGGTGTCTGTCTTGTTGTAGGAGGTGTTGTCTGTCTTGTTGTAGGAGTGTGTCGATCTTGTTGTAAGAGGTGGTGTCTGTCTTGTTGTAGGTGTCTATCTTGTTGTAAGAGGTGGTGTCTGTCTTGTTGTAGGAGGTGTCTGTCTTGTTGTAAGAGGTGGTGTCTGTCTTGTTGTAGGAGGTGTTGTCTGTCTTGTTGTAGGAGGTGGTGTCTGCCTTGTTGTAAGAGGTGGTGTCTGTCCTGTTGTAGAAGTGTTGTCTGTCTTGTTGTAGGTGGTGTCTGTCTTGTTGTAGAGGTGTTGTCTGTCTTGTTGTAGGAGGTGTCTGTCTTGTTGTAAGAGGTGGTGTCTGTCTTGTTGTAGGAGGTGGTGTCTGTCTTGTTGTAGGAAGTGTTGTCTGTCTTGTTGTAAGTGGTGTTGTCTGTCTTGTTGTAGGAGGTGGTGTCTGTCTTGTTGTAGGGGGTGTTGTCTGTCTTGTTGTAGGAGGTGGTGTCTGTCTTGTTGTAGGAAGTGTCTGTCTTGTTGTAGGAGGTGGTGTCTGTCTTGTTGTAGGAAGTGTCTGTCTTGTTGTAGGGGGTGTTTTCTGTCTTGTTGTAGGAAGTGTCTGTCTTGTTGTAGGGGGTGTTATCTGTCTTGTTGTAGGAGGTGGTGTCTGTCTTGTTGTAGGAGGTGGTGTCTGTCTTGTTGTAGGAAGTGTCTGTCTTGTTGTAGGAGGTGGTGTCTGTCTTGTTGTAGGAAGTGTCTGTCTTGTTGTAGGGGGGTGTTTTCTGTCTTGTTGTAGTAGGCGGTGTCTGTCTTGTTGTAGGAAGTGTCTGTCTTGTTGTAGGAGGTGTTGTCTGTCTTGTTGTAGGAAGTGTCTGTCTTGTTGTAGGAAGTGTCTGTCTTGTTGTAGGAAGTGTCTGTCTTGTTGTAGGGGGTGTTATCTGTCTTGTTGTAGGAAGTGTCTGTCTTGTTGTAGGAGGTGGTGTCTGTCTTGTTGTAGGAGGTGTTATCTGTCTTGTTGTAGGGGGTGTTATCTGTCTTGTTGTAGGGGGTGTTATCTGTCTTGTTGTAGGGGGTGTTATCTGTCTTGTTGTAGGGGGTGTTATCTGTCTTGTTGTAGGGGGTGTTATCTGTCTTGTTGTAGGGGGTGTTATCTGTCTTGTTGTAGGGGTGTTATCTGTCTTTTGTAGGGGGTGTTATCTGTCTTGTTGTAGGGGGTGTTATCTGTATTGTTGTAGGGGGTGTTATCTGTCTTGTTGTAGGGGGTGTTATCTGTCTTGTTGTAGGGGGTGTTATCTGTCTTGTTGTAGGGGGTGTTATCTGTCTTGTTGTAGGGGGTGTTATCTGTCTTGTTGTAGGGGGTGTTATCTGTCTTGTTGTAGGGGGTGTTATCTGTCTTGTTGTAGGGGGTGGTGTCTTGTTGTAGGAGGTGTTGTTTGTCTTGTTGTAGGGGGTGTTATCTGTCTTGTTGTAGGAGGTGGTGTCTTGTTGTAGGGGGTGTTATCTGTCTTGTTGTAGGAGGTGGTGTCTTGTTGTAGGGGGTGTTATCTGTCTTGTTGTAGGAGGTGGTGTCTTGTTGTAGGGGGTGTTATCTGTCTTGTTGTAGGAGGTGGTGTCTTGTTGTAGGGGGTGTTATCTGTCTTGTTGTAGGAGGTGTTATCTGTCTTGTTGTAGGAAGTGTCTGTCTTGTTGTATGGGGTGTTATCTGTCTTGTTGTAGGAAGTGTCTGTCTTGTTGTAGGGGGTGTTATCTGTCTTGTTGTAGGGGGTGGTGTCTTGTTGTAGGAGGTGTTGTTTGTCTTGTTGTAGGGGGTGTTATCTGTCTTGTTGTAGGAGGTGGTGTCTTGTTGTAGGGGGTGTTATCTGTCTTGTTGTAGGAGGTGGTGTCTTGTTGTAGGGGGTGTTATCTGTCTTGTTGTAGGAGGTGGTGTCTTGTTGTAGGGGGTGTTATCTGTCTTGTTGTAGGAAGTGTCTGTCTTGTTGTAGGGGGTGTTATCTGTCTTGTTGTAGGAGGTGTTATCTGTCTTGTTGTAGGAAGTGTCTGTCTTGTTGTATGGGGTGTTATCTGTCTTGTTGTAGGAAGTGTCTGTCTTGTTGTAGGGGGTGTTATCTGTCTTGTTGTAGGGGGTGGTGTCTTGTTGTAGGAGGTGTTGTCTGTCTTGTTGTAGGAGATGTTGTCTGTCTTGTTGTAGGAGGTGTTATCTGTCTTGTTGTAGGAAGTGTCTGTCTTGTTGTAGGAAGTGTCTGTCTTGTTGTAGGGGGTGTTATCTGTCTTGTTGTAGGAGGTGTTATCTGTCTTGTTGTAGGGGTGTTATCTGTCTTGTTGTAGGGGGTGTTATCTGTCTTGTTGTAGGGGGGTGTTATCTGTCTTGTTGTAGGAAGTGTCTGTCTTGTTGTAGGAAGTGTTGTCTGTCTTGTTGTAGGAGGTGGTGTTTTATCTTGTTGTAGGAAGTGTTGTCTGTCTTGTTGTAGGAGGTGGTGTTTTATCTTGTTGTAAGAGGTGGTGTCTTGTTGTAGGGGGTGTTATCTGTATTGTTGTAGGAAGTGTCTGTCTTGTTGTAGGAAGTGGTGTCTGTCTTGTTGTAGGAGGTGGTGTTTTATCTTGTTGTAAGAGGTGGTGTCTTGTTGTAGGGGGTGTTATCTGTATTGTTGTAGGAAGTGTTGTCTGTATTGTTGTAGGAGGTGGTGTTTTATCTTGTTGTAGGAAGTGTTGTCTGTCTTGTTGTAGGAGGTGGTGTTTTATCTTGTTGTAGGAGGTGGTGTCTTGTTGTAGGGGTGTTATCTGTATTGTTGTAGGAAGTGTTGTCTGTCTTGTTGTAGGAGGTGGTGTTTTATCTTGTTGTAGGAGGTGGTGTCTTGTTGTAGGAGGTGGTGTTTTATCTTGTTGTAGGAAGTGTTGTCTGTCTTGTTGTAGGAGGTGGTGTTTTATCTTGTTGTAGGAAGTGTTGTCTGTCTTGTTGTAGGAGGTGGTGTCTTGTTGTAGGAAGTGTTGTCTGTCTTGTTGTAGGAGGTGGTGTTTTATCTTGTTGTAGGAAGTGTTGTCTGTCTTGTTGTAGGAGGAAGTGTCTGTCTTGTTGTAGGAGGTGGTGTTTTATCTTGTTGTAGGAAGTGTTGTCTGTCTTGTTGTAGGAGGAAGTGTCTGTCTTGTTGTAGGAGGTGGTGTTTTATCTTGTTGTAGGAGGTGGTGTTTTATCTTGTTGTAGGAAGTGTTGTCTGTCTTGTTGTAGAAGGAAGTGTCTGTCTTGTTGTAGGAGGTGGTGTTTTATCTTGTTGTAGGAGGTGGTGTTTTATCTTGTTGTAGGAGGTGTTATCTGTATTGTTGTAGGAGGTGTTATCTGTATTGTTGTAGGAGGTGTTATCTGTCTTGTTGTAGGAAGTGTTGTCTGTCTTGTTGTAGGGGGTGTTATCTGTCTTGTTGTAGGGGGTGTTATCTGTCTTGTTGTAGGGGGTGTTATCTGTCTTGTTGTAGGGGGTGTTATCTGTCTTGTTGTAGGGGGGTGTTATCTGTCTTGTTGTAGGGGGTGTTATCTGTCTTTTTGTAGGGGGGTGTTATCTGTCTTGTTGTAGGGGGTGTTATCTGTCTTGTTGTAGGAGGTGTTATCTGTCTTGTTGTAGGGGGTGTTGTCTGTCTTGTTGTAGGAGGTGTTATCTGTCTTGTTGTAGGAGGTGTTATCTGTCTTGTTGTAGGGGGTGTTATCTGTCTTGTTGTAGGGGGTGTTATCTGTCTTGTTGTAGGGGGTGTTATCTGTCTTGTTGTAGGGGGTGTTATCTGTCTTGTTGTAGGGGGTGTTATCTGTCTTGTTGTAGGGGGTGTTATCTGTCTTGTTGTAGGGGGTGTTATCTGTCTTTTTGTAGGGGGTGTTATCTGTCTTGTTGTAGGGGGGTGTTATCTGTATTGTTGTAGGGGGTGTTATCTGTCTTGTTGTAGGGGTGTTATCTGTCTTGTTGTAGGGGGTGTTATCTGTCTTGTTGTAGGGGGTGTTATCTGTCTTGTTGTAGGGGGTGTTATCTGTCTTGTTGTAGGGGGTGTTATCTGTCTTGTTGTAGGGGGTGTTATCTGTCTTGTTGTAGGGGGTGGTGTCTTGTTGTAGGAGGTGTTGTTTGTCTTGTTGTAGGGGGTGTTATCTGTCTTGTTGTAGGAGGTGGTGTCTTGTTGTAGGGGGTGTTATCTGTCTTGTTGTAGGAGGTGGTGTCTTGTTGTAGGGGGTGTTATCTGTCTTGTTGTAGGAGGTGGTGTCTTGTTGTAGGGGGTGTTATCTGTCTTGTTGTAGGAAGTGTCTGTCTTGTTGTAGGGGGTGTTATCTGTCTTGTTGTAGGAGGTGTTATCTGTCTTGTTGTAGGAAGTGTCTGTCTTGTTGTATGGGGTGTTATCTGTCTTGTTGTAGGAAGTGTCTGTCTTGTTGTAGGGGGTGTTATCTGTCTTGTTGTAGGGGGTGGTGTCTTGTTGTAGGAGGTGTTGTCTGTCTTGTTGTAGGAGATGTTGTCTGTCTTGTTGTAGGAGGTGTTATCTGTCTTGTTGTAGGAAGTGTCTGTCTTGTTGTAGGAAGTGTCTGTCTTGTTGTAGGGGGTGTTATCTGTCTTGTTGTAGGAGGTGTTATCTGTCTTGTTGTAGGGGTGTTATCTGTCTTGTTGTAGGGGGTGTTATCTGTCTTGTTGTAGGGGTGTTATCTGTCTTGTTGTAGGAAGTGTCTGTCTTGTTGTAGGAAGTGTTGTCTGTCTTGTTGTAGGAGGTGGTGTTTTATCTTGTTGTAGGAAGTGTTGTCTGTCTTGTTGTAGGAGGTGGTGTTTTATCTTGTTGTAAGAGGTGGTGTCTTGTTGTAGGGGGTGTTATCTGTATTGTTGTAGGAAGTGTCTGTCTTGTTGTAGGAAGTGGTGTCTGTCTTGTTGTAGGAGGTGGTGTTTTATCTTGTTGTAAGAGGTGGTGTCTTGTTGTAGGGGGTGTTATCTGTATTGTTGTAGGAAGTGTTGTCTGTATTGTTGTAGGAGGTGGTGTTTTATCTTGTTGTAGGAAGTGTTGTCTGTCTTGTTGTAGGAGGTGGTGTTTTATCTTGTTGTAGGAGGTGGTGTCTTGTTGTAGGGGGTGTTATCTGTATTGTTGTAGGAAGTGTTGTCTGTCTTGTTGTAGGAGGTGGTGTTTTATCTTGTTGTAGGAGGTGGTGTCTTGTTGTAGGAGGTGGTGTTTTATCTTGTTGTAGGAAGTGTTGTCTGTCTTGTTGTAGGAGGTGGTGTTTTATCTTGTTGTAGGAAGTGTTGTCTGTCTTGTTGTAGGAGGTGGTGTCTTGTTGTAGGAAGTGTTGTCTGTCTTGTTGTAGGAGGTGGTGTTTTATCTTGTTGTAGGAAGTGTTGTCTGTCTTGTTGTAGGAGGAAGTGTCTGTCTTGTTGTAGGAGGTGGTGTTTTATCTTGTTGTAGGAAGTGTTGTCTGTCTTGTTGTAGGAGGAAGTGTCTGTCTTGTTGTAGGAGGTGGTGTTTTATCTTGTTGTAGGAGGTGGTGTTTTATCTTGTTGTAGGAAGTGTTGTCTGTCTTGTTGTAGAAGGAAGTGTCTGTCTTGTTGTAGGAGGTGGTGTTTTATCTTGTTGTAGGAGGTGGTGTTTTATCTTGTTGTAGGAGGTGTTATCTGTATTGTTGTAGGAGGTGTTATCTGTATTGTTGTAGGAGGTGTTATCTGTCTTGTTGTAGGAAGTGTTGTCTGTCTTGTTGTAGGGGGTGTTATCTGTCTTGTTGTAGGGGGTGTTATCTGTCTTGTTGTAGGGGGTGTTATCTGTCTTGTTGTAGGGGGTGTTATCTGTCTTGTTGTAGGGGGTGGTGTCTGTCTTGTTGTAGGAGGTGTTGTCTGTCTTGTTGTAGGAGGTGGTGTCTGTCTTGTTGTAGGAGGTGTTGTCTGTCTTGTTGTAGGAGGTGTCTGTCTTGTTGTAGGAGGTGTCTATCTTGTTGTAAGAGGTGGTGTTTGTCTTGTTGTAGAAGGTGGTGTCTGTCTTGTTGTAAGTGGTGTTGTCTGTCTTGTTGTAGGAGGTGGTGTCTGTCTTGTTGTAGGAGGTGTTGTCTGTCTTGTTGTAGGAGGTGTCGATCTTGTTGTAAGAGGTGGTGTCTGTCTTGTTGTAGGTGTCTATCTTGTTGTAAGAGGTGGTGTCTGTCTTGTTGTAGGAGGTGTCTGTCTTGTTGTAAGAGGTGGTGTCTGTCTTGTTGTAGGAGGTGTTGTCTGTCTTGTTGTAGGAGGTGGTGTCTGCCTTGTTGTAAGAGGTGGTGTCTGTCCTGTTGTAGAAGTGTTGTCTGTCTTGTTGTAGGTGGTGTCTGTCTTGTTGTAGAGGTGTTGTCTGTCTTGTTGTAGGAGGTGTCTGTCTTGTTGTAAGAGGTGGTGTCTGTCTTGTTGTAGGAGGTGGTGTCTGTCTTGTTGTAGGAAGTGTTGTCTGTCTTGTTGTAAGTGGTGTTGTCTGTCTTGTTGTAGGAGGTGGTGTCTGTCTTGTTGTAGGGGGTGTTGTCTGTCTTGTTGTAGGAGGTGGTGTCTGTCTTGTTGTAGGAAGTGTCTGTCTTGTTGTAGGAGGTGGTGTCTGTCTTGTTGTAGGAAGTGTCTGTCTTGTTGTAGGGGGTGTTTTCTGTCTTGTTGTAGGAAGTGTCTGTCTTGTTGTAGGGGGTGTTATCTGTCTTGTTGTAGGAGGTGGTGTCTGTCTTGTTGTAGGAGGTGGTGTCTGTCTTGTTGTAGGAAGTGTCTGTCTTGTTGTAGGAGGTGGTGTCTGTCTTGTTGTAGGAAGTGTCTGTCTTGTTGTAGGGGGTGTTTTCTGTCTTGTTGTAGTAGGCGGTGTCTGTCTTGTTGTAGGAAGTGTCTGTCTTGTTGTAGGAGGTGTTGTCTGTCTTGTTGTAGGAAGTGTCTGTCTTGTTGTAGGAAGTGTCTGTCTTGTTGTAGGAAGTGTCTGTCTTGTTGTAGGGGGTGTTATCTGTCTTGTTGTAGGGAAGTGTCTGTCTTGTTGTAGGAGGTGGTGTCTGTCTTGTTGTAGGAAGTGTCTGTCTTGTTGTAGGGGGTGTTATCTGTCTTGTTGTAGGGGGTGTTATCTGTCTTGTTGTAGGAGGTGGTGTCTGTCTTGTTGTAGGGGATGTTATCTGTCTTGTTGTAGGAAGTGTCTGTCTTGTTGTAGGGGGTGTTATCTGTCTTGTTGTAGGGGGTGTTATCTGTCTTGTTGTAGGAGGTGGTGTCTGTCTTGTTGTAGGGGGTGTTATCTGTCTTGTTGTAGGGGGTGTTATCTGTCTTGTTGTAGGGGGTGTTATCTGTCTTGTTGTAGGGGGTGTTATCTGTCTTGTTGTAGGAAGTGTCTGTCTTGTTGTAGGGGGTGTTATCTGTCTTGTTGTAGGGGGTGTTATCTGTCTTGTTGTAGGAAGTGTCTGTCTTGTTGTAGGGGGTGTTATCTGTCTTGTTGTAGGGGGTGTTATCTGTCTTGTAGGAGGTGTTATCTGTCTTGTTGTAGGAAGTGTCTGTCTTGTTGTAGGGGGTGTTATCTGTCTTGTTGTAGGGGGTGTTATCTGTCTTGTTGTAGGAAGTGTCTGTCTTGTTGTAGGGGGTGTTATCTGTCTTGTTGTAGGGGGTGTTATCTGTCTTGTTGTAGGAAGTGGTGTCTGTCTTGTTGTAGGGGGTGTTTTCTGTCTTGTTGTAGGGGGTGTTATCTGTCTTGTTGTAGGGGTGTTGTCTGTCTTGTTGTAGGAGGTGTTATCTGTCTTGTTGTAGGAGGTGTTATCTGTCTTGTTGTAGGGGGTGTTGTCTGTCTTGTTGTAGGAGGTGTTGTCTGTCTTGTTGTAGGAGGTGTTATCTGTCTTGTTGTAGGGGGTGTTATCTGTCTTGTTGTAGGGGGTGTTATCTGTCTTGTTGTAGGGGGTGTTATCTGTCTTGTTGTAGGGGGTGTTATCTGTCTTGTTGTAGGGGGTGTTATCTGTCTTGTTGTAGGGGGTGTTATCTGTCTTGTTGTAGGGGGTGTTATCTGTCTTTTTGTAGGGGGTGTTATCTGTCTTGTTGTAGGGGGTGTTATCTGTATTGTTGTAGGGGGTGTTATCTGTCTTGTTGTAGGGGTGTTATCTGTCTTGTTGTAGGGGGGTGTTATCTGTCTTGTTGTAGGGGGTGTTATCTGTCTTGTTGTAGGGGGTGTTATCTGTCTTGTTGTAGGGGGTGTTATCTGTCTTGTTGTAGGGGGTGTTATCTGTCTTGTTGTAGGGGGTGGTGTCTTGTTGTAGGAGGTGTTGTTTGTCTTGTTGTAGGGGGTGTTATCTGTCTTGTTGTAGGAGGTGGTGTCTTGTTGTAGGGGGTGTTATCTGTCTTGTTGTAGGAGGTGGTGTCTTGTTGTAGGGGGTGTTATCTGTCTTGTTGTAGGAGGTGGTGTCTTGTTGTAGGGGGTGTTATCTGTCTTGTTGTAGGAAGTGTCTGTCTTGTTGTAGGGGGTGTTATCTGTCTTGTTGTAGGAGGTGTTATCTGTCTTGTTGTAGGAAGTGTCTGTCTTGTTGTATGGGGTGTTATCTGTCTTGTTGTAGGAAGTGTCTGTCTTGTTGTAGGGGGTGTTATCTGTCTTGTTGTAGGGGGTGGTGTCTTGTTGTAGGAGGTGTTGTCTGTCTTGTTGTAGGAGATGTTGTCTGTCTTGTTGTAGGAGGTGTTATCTGTCTTGTTGTAGGGAAGTGTCTGTCTTGTTGTAGGAAGTGTCTGTCTTGTTGTAGGGGGTGTTATCTGTCTTGTTGTAGGAGGTGTTATCTGTCTTGTTGTAGGGGTGTTATCTGTCTTGTTGTAGGGGGTGTTATCTGTCTTGTTGTAGGGGGTGTTATCTGTCTTGTTGTAGGAAGTGTCTGTCTTGTTGTAGGAAGTGTTGTCTGTCTTGTTGTAGGAGGTGGTGTTTTATCTTGTTGTAGGAAGTGTTGTCTGTCTTGTTGTAGGAGGTGGTGTTTTATCTTGTTGTAAGAGGTGGTGTCTTGTTGTAGGGGGTGTTATCTGTATTGTTGTAGGAAGTGTCTGTCTTGTTGTAGGAAGTGGTGTCTGTCTTGTTGTAGGAGGTGGTGTTTTATCTTGTTGTAAGAGGTGGTGTCTTGTTGTAGGGGGTGTTATCTGTATTGTTGTAGGAAGTGTTGTCTGTATTGTTGTAGGAGGTGGTGTTTTATCTTGTAGGAAGTGTTGTCTGTCTTGTTGTAGGAGGTGGTGTTTTATCTTGTTGTAGGAGGTGGTGTCTTGTTGTAGGGGGTGTTATCTGTATTGTTGTAGGAAGTGTTGTCTGTCTTGTTGTAGGAGGTGGTGTTTTATCTTGTTGTAGGAGGTGGTGTCTTGTTGTAGGAGGTGGTGTTTTATCTTGTTGTAGGAAGTGTTGTCTGTCTTGTTGTAGGAGGTGGTGTTTTATCTTGTTGTAGGAAGTGTTGTCTGTCTTGTTGTAGGAGGTGGTGTCTTGTTGTAGGAAGTGTTGTCTGTCTTGTTGTAGGAGGTGGTGTTTTATCTTGTTGTAGGAAGTGTTGTCTGTCTTGTTGTAGGAGGAAGTGTCTGTCTTGTTGTAGGAGGTGGTGTTTTATCTTGTTGTAGGAAGTGTTGTCTGTCTTGTTGTAGGAGGAAGTGTCTGTCTTGTTGTAGGAGGTGGTGTTTTTATCTTGTTGTAGGAGGTGGTGTTTTATCTTGTTGTAGGAAGTGTTGTCTGTCTTGTTGTAGAAGGGAAGTGTCTGTCTTGTTGTAGGAGGTGGTGTTTTATCTTGTTGTAGGAGGTGGTGTTTTATCTTGTTGTAGGAGGTGTTATCTGTATTGTTGTAGGAGGTGTTATCTGTATTGTTGTAGGAGGTGTTATCTGTCTTGTTGTAGGAAGTGTTGTCTGTCTTGTTGTAGGGGTGTTATCTGTCTTGTTGTAGGGGGTGTTATCTGTCTTGTTGTAGGGGGTGTTATCTGTCTTGTTGTAGGGGGTGTTATCTGTCTTGTTGTAGGGGGTGTTATCTGTCTTGTTGTAGGGGTGTTATCTGTCTTTTTGTAGGGGGTGTTATCTGTCTTGTTGTAGGGGGTGTTATCTGTCTTGTTGTAGGAGGTGTTATCTGTCTTGTTGTAGGGGGTGTTGTCTGTCTTGTTGTAGGAGGTGTTGTCTGTCTTGTTGTAGGAGGTGTTATCTGTCTTGTTGTAGGGGGTGTTATCTGTCTTGTTGTAGGGGGTGTTATCTGTCTTGTTGTAGGGGGTGTTATCTGTCTTGTTGTAGGGGGTGTTATCTGTCTTGTTGTAGGGGGTGTTATCTGTCTTGTTGTAGGGGGTGTTATCTGTCTTGTTGTAGGGGGTGTTATCTGTCTTTTTGTAGGGGGTGTTATCTGTCTTGTTGTAGGGGGTGTTATCTGTATTGTTGTAGGGGGTGTTATCTGTCTTGTTGTAGGGGTGTTATCTGTCTTGTTGTAGGGGGTGTTATCTGTCTTGTTGTAGGGGGTGTTATCTGTCTTGTTGTAGGGGGTGTTATCTGTCTTGTTGTAGGGGGTGTTATCTGTCTTGTTGTAGGGGGTGTTATCTGTCTTGTTGTAGGGGGTGGTGTCTTGTTGTAGGAGGTGTTGTTTGTCTTGTTGTAGGGGGTGTTATCTGTCTTGTTGTAGGAGGTGGTGTCTTGTTGTAGGGGGTGTTATCTGTCTTGTTGTAGGAGGTGGTGTCTTGTTGTAGGGGGTGTTATCTGTCTTGTTGTAGGAGGTGGTGTCTTGTTGTAGGGGTGTTATCTGTCTTGTTGTAGGAAGTGTCTGTCTTGTTGTAGGGGGTGTTATCTGTCTTGTTGTAGGAGGTGTTATCTGTCTTGTTGTAGGAAGTGTCTGTCTTGTTGTATGGGGTGTTATCTGTCTTGTTGTAGGAGAGTGTCTGTCTTGTTGTAGGGGGTGTTATCTGTCTTGTTGTAGGGGTTGGTGTCTTGTTGTAGGAGGTGTTGTCTGTCTTGTTGTAGGAGGTGTTGTCTGTCTTGTTGTAGGAGGTGTTATCTGTCTTGTTGTAGGAAGTGTCTGTTCTGTCTTGTTGTAGGGGGTGTTATCTGTCTTGTTGTAGGGGGTGTTATCTGTCTTGTTGTAGGAAGTGTCTGTCTTGTTGTAGGAAGTGTTGTCTGTCTTGTTGTAGGAGGTGGTGTTTTATCTTGTTGTAGGAAGTGTTGTCTGTCTTGTTGTAGGAGGTGGTGTTTTATCTTGTTGTAAGAGGTGGTGTCTTGTTGTAGGGGGTGTTATCTGTATTGTTGTAGGAAGTGTCTGTCTTGTTGTAGGAAGTGGTGTCTGTCTTGTTGTAGGAGGTGGTGTTTTATCTTGTTGTAAGAGGTGGTGTCTTGTTGTAGGGGGTGTTATCTGTATTGTTGTAGGAAGTGTTGTCTGTATTGTTGTAGGAGGTGGTGTTTTATCTTGTTGTAGGAAGTGTTGTCTGTCTTGTTGTAGGAGGTGGTGTTTTATCTTGTTGTAGGAGGTGGTGTCTTGTTGTAGGGGGTGTTATCTGTATTGTTGTAGGAAGTGTTGTCTGTCTTGTTGTAGGAGGTGGTGTTTTATCTTGTTGTAGGAGGTGGTGTCTTGTTGTAGGAGGTGGTGTTTTATCTTGTTGTAGGAAGTGTTGTCTGTCTTGTTGTAGGAGGTGGTGTTTTATCTTGTTGTAGGAAGTGTTGTCTGTCTTGTTGTAGGAGGTGGTGTCTTGTTGTAGGAAGTGTTGTCTGTCTTGTTGTAGGAGGTGGTGTTTTATCTTGTTGTAGGAAGTGTTGTCTGTCTTGTTGTAGGAGGAAGTGTCTGTCTTGTTGTAGGAGGTGGTGTTTTATCTTGTTGTAGGAAGTGTTGTCTGTCTTGTTGTAGGAGGAAGTGTCTGTCTTGTTGTAGGAGGTGGTGTTTTATCTTGTTGTAGGAGGTGGTGTTTTATCTTGTTGTAGGAAGTGTTGTCTGTCTTGTTGTAGAAGGAAGTGTCTGTCTTGTTGTAGGAGGTGGTGTTTTATCTTGTTGTAGGAGGTGGTGTTTTATCTTGTTGTAGGAGGTGTTATCTGTATTGTTGTAGGAGGTGTTATCTGTATTGTTGTAGGAGGTGTTATCTGTCTTGTTGTAGGGAAGTGTTGTCTGTCTTGTTGTAGGGGGTGTTATCTGTCTTGTTGTAGGGGGTGTTATCTGTCTTGTTGTAGGACGTGGTGTCTGTCTTGTTGTAGGGGGTGTTTTCTGTCTTGTTGTAGGGGGTGTTATCTGTCTTGTTGTAGGGGGTGTTGTCTGTCTTGTTGTAGGAGGTGTTATCTGTCTTGTTGTAGGAGGTGTTATCTGTCTTGTTGTAGGGGGGTGTTGTCTGTCTTGTTGTAGGGGGTGTTGTCTGTCTTGTTGTAGGAGTGTGTTATCTGTCTTGTTGTAGGGGTGTTATCTGTCTTGTTGTAGGGGTGTTATCTGTCTTGTTGTAGGGGGTGTTATCTGTCTTGTTGTAGGGGGTGTTATCTGTCTTGTTGTAGGGGGTGTTATCTGTCTTGTTGTAGGGGTGTTATCTGTCTTGTTGTAGGCGGTGTTATCTGTCTTGTTGTAGGGGGTGTTATCTGTCTTGTTGTAGGGGGTGTTATCTGTCTTTTTGTAGGGGGTGTTATCTGTCTTGTTGTAAGGGGTGTTATCTGTATTGTTGTAGGGGTGTTATCTGTCTTGTTGTAGGGGGTGTTATCTGTATTGTTGTAGGGTTGTTATCTGTCTTGTTGTAGGGGGTGTTATCTGTCTTGTTGTAGGGGGGTGTTATCTGTCTTGTTGTAGGGGGTGTTATCTGTCTTGTTGTAGGGGTGTTATCTGTCTTGTTGTAGGGGGTGTTATCTGTCTTGTTGTAGGGGGTGTTATCTGTCTTGTTGTAGGGGGTGTTATCTGTCTTGTTGTAGGGGGTGTTATCTGTCTTGTTGTAGGGGGTGTTATCTGTCTTGTTGTAGGGGGTGTTATCTGTATTGTTGTAGGGGGTGTTATCTGTCTTGTTGTAGGAGGTGTTATCTGTATTGTTGTAGGAGGTGTTATCTGTATTGTTGTAGGAGGTGTTATCTGTCTTGTTGTAGGAAGTGTTGTCTGTCTTGTTGTAGGGGGTGTTATCTGTCTTGTTGTAGGGGGTGTTATCTGTCTTGTTGTAGGAAGTGGTGTCTGTCTTGTTGTAGGGGGTGTTTTCTGTCTTGTTGTAGGGGGTGTTATCTGCCTTGTTGTAGGGGGTGTTGTCTGTCTTGTTGTAGGAGGTGTTATCTGTCTTGTTGTAGGGGGTGTTGTCTGTCTTGTTGTAGGGGGTGTTGTCTGTCTTGTTGTAGGAGGTGTTATCTGTCTTGTTGTAGGGGGTGTTATCTGTCTTGTTGTAGGGGGTGTTATCTGTCTTGTTGTAGGGGGTGTTATCTGTCTTGTTGTAGGGGGTGTTATCTGTCTTGTTGTAGGGGGTGTTATCTGTCTTGTTGTAGGGGGTGTTATCTGTCTTGTTGTAGGCGGTGTTATCTGTCTTGTTGTAGGGGGTGTTATCTGTCTTGTTGTAGGGGGTGTTATCTGTCTTTTTGTAGGGGGTGTTATCTGTCTTGTTGTAAGGGGTGTTATCTGTATTGTTGTAGGGGGTGTTATCTGTCTTGTTGTAGGGGGTGTTATCTGTATTGTTGTAGGGGTTGTTATCTGTCTTGTTGTAGGGGGTGTTATCTGTCTTGTTGTAGGGGTGTTATCTGTCTTGTTGTAGGGGGTGTTATCTGTCTTGTTGTAGGGGGTGTTATCTGTCTTGTTGTAGGGGGTGTTATCTGTCTTGTTGTAGGGGGTGTTATCTGTCTTGTTGTAGGGGGTGTTATCTGTATTGTTGTAGGGGGTGTTATCTGTCTTGTTGTAGGGGGTGTTATCTGTATTGTTGTAGGGGTGTTATCTGTATTGTTGTAGGGGGTGTTATCTGTCTTGTTGTAGGGGGTGTTATCTGTCTTGTTGTAGGGGTGTTATCTGTATTGTTGTAGGGGGTGTTATCTGTCTTGTTGTAGAGGGTGTTATCTGTATTGTTGTAGGGGTGTTATCTGTCTTGTTGTAGGGGGTGTTATCTGTCTTGTTGTAGGGGGTATTGTCTTGTTGTAGGAGGTGTTGTCTGTCTTGTTGTAAGGGGTGTTATCTGTCTTGTTGTAGGAGGTGGTGTCTTGTTGTAGGGGGGTGTTATCTGTCTTGTTGTAGGAGGTGGTGTCTTGTTGTAGGAGGTGTTGTCTGTCTTGTTGTAGGGGGTGTTATCTGTCTTGTTGTAGGGGTGGTGTCTTGTTGTAGGAGGTGTTGTCTGTCTTGTTGTAGGGGGTGTTATCTGTCTTGTTGTAGGAGGTGGTGTATTGTTGTAGGAGGAAGTGTCTGTCTTGTTGTAGGAGGTGGTGTTTTTATCTTGTTGTAGGAGGTGGTGTTTTATCTTGTTGTAGGAGGTGTTATCTGTATTGTTGTAGGAGGTGTTATCTGTATTGTTGTAGGAGGTGTTATCTGTCTTGTTGTAGGAAGTGTTGTCTGTCTTGTTGTAGGGGGGTGTTATCTGTCTTGTTGTAGGGGGTGTTATCTGTCTTGTTGTAGGGGTGTTATCTGTCTTGTTGTAGGGGTGTTATCTGTCTTGTTGTAGGGGTGTTATCTGTCTTGTTGTGGGGGTGTTATCTGTCTTGTTGTAGGGGGTGTTATCTGTATTGTTGTAGGGGGTGTTATCTGTCTTGTTGTAGGGGTGTTATCTGTATTGTTGTAGGGGTGTTATCTGTATTGTTGTAGGGGGTGTTATCTGTCTTGTTGTAGGGGGTGTTATCTGTCTTGTTGTAGGGGGTGTTATCTGTATTGTTGTAGGGGTGTTATCTGTCTTGTTGTAGAGGGTGTTATCTGTATTGTTGTAGGGGTGTTATCCGTCTTGTTGTAGGGGGTGTTATCTGTCTTGTTGTAGGGGTATTGTCTTGTTGTAGGAGGTGTTGTCTGTCTTGTTGTAAGGGGTGTTATCTGTCTTGTTGTAGGAGGTGGTGTCTTGTTGTAGGGGTGTTATCTGTCTTGTTGTAGGAGGTGGTGTCTTGTTGTAGGAGGTGTTGTCTGTCTTGTTGCAGGGGGTGTTATCTGTCTTGTTGTAGGGGTGGTGTCTTGTTGTAGGAGGTGTTGTCTGTCTTGTTGTAGGGGGTGTTATCTGTCTTGTTGTAGGAGGTGGTGTATTGTTGTAGGAGGAAGTGTCTGTCTTGTTGTAGGAGGTGGTGTTTTATCTTGTTGTAGGAGGTGGTGTTTTATCTTGTTGTAGGAGGTGTTATCTGTATTGTTGTAGGAGGTGTTATCTGTATTGTTGTAGGAGGTGTTATCTGTCTTGTTGTAGGAAGTGTTGTCTGTCTTGTTGTAGGGGGTGTTATCTGTCTTGTTGTAGGGGTGTTATCTGTCTTGTTGTAGGAAGTGGTGTCTGTCTTGTTGTAGGGGTGTTTTCTGTCTTGTTGGTAGCGGGTGTTATCTATCTTGTTGTGGGGTGTTGTCTGTCTTGTTGT
>NW_025548914.1:0-20000 GCF_905237065.1 Salmo salar
TTGTCAGTGGACTGCCTGGTGGCTAAGAGATGGGAAATGCGCGTTCACGAGACCTCGCCATTTTTTCTCTTCCTTTTTGAATGAATACAACGTTGTCCGGTTGGAATATTATCGCTATTTTACGAGAAAAATACCATAAAGATTGATTTTAAACAGCGTTTGACATGCTTCTAAGTACAGTAATGGAACATTTTGAAATGTTTTGTCTCGAAATGCGCTCGCGCGTTACCCTTTGGATAGTGACCTGAACGCACAAACAAAACGGAGATATTTGGACATAACTATGGATTATTTGGAACAAAAACAACATTTGTTGTTGAAGTAGGATTCCTGGGAGTGCATTCTGACGAAGAACAGCAAAGGTAATCAAATTTATCTAGGTCCCGTCTCACCCTGTCCCATCTCAGACTCACCCTGTCTCATGCGGACGCGACGGATGTATTTCTCCCCCAGGAAGTTCCTGATCTCCACCAGAGCGCCACTCTCCTGCATCACAACGTTGATGGGGAAATGGGCGTACACCGATCGCATCTTATAGCGGAAACCCTGGAGAGAGGAGAGAGCGTTATAGAGCAACAAGCAGCCAGGGTATCACCATGGTAACTAACAGAGACGGGTCAACACTCACCATGGTAACTAACAGAGACAGGTCCAACACTCACCATGGTAACTAACAGACAGGTCCAACACTCACCATGGTAACTAACAGAGACAGGACCAACACTCACCATGGTAACTAACAGAGACAGGTCAACACTCACCATGGTAACTAACAGAGACAGGACCAACACTCACCATGGTAACTAACAGAGACAGGTCAACACTCACCATGGTAACTAACAGAGACAGGTCCAACACTCACCATGGTAACTAACAGAGACAGGTCAACACTCACCATGGTAACTAACAGAGACAGGTCCAACACTCACCATGGTAACTAACAGAGACAGGACCAACACTCACCATGGTAACTAACAGAGACAGGTCCAACACTCACCATGGTAACTAACAGAGACAGGACCAACACTCACCATGGTAACTAACAGAGACAGGTCAACACTCACCATGGTAACTAACAGACAGGACCAACACTCACCATGGTAACTAACAGAGACGGGTCAACACTCACTATGGTAACTAACAGAGACAGGTCCAACACTCACCATGGTAACTAACAGAGACAGGTCCAACACTCACCATGGTAACTAACAGAGACAGGTCAACACTCACCATGGTAACTAACAGAGACAGGTCCAACACTCACCATGGTAACTAACAGAGACAGGTCTAACACTCACCATGGTAACTAACAGAGACAGGACCAACACTCACCATGGTAACTAACAGAGACAGGTCAACAATCACCATGGTAACTAACAGAGACAGGACCAACACTCACCATGGTAACTAACAGAGACAGGTCCAACACTCACCATGGTAACTAACAGAGACAGGTCCAACACTCACCATGGTAACTAACAGAGACAGGACCAACACTCACCATGGTAACTAACAGAGACAGGTCCAACACTCACCATGGTAACTAACAGAGACAGGTCAACACTCACCATGGTAACTAACAGAGACAGGACCAACACTCACCATGGTAACTAACAGAGACGGGTCAACACTCACCATGGTAACTAACAGAGACGGGTCCAACACTCACCATGGTAACTAACAGAGACGGGTCAACACTCACCATGGTAACTAACAGAGACAGGTCAACACTCACCATGGTAACTAACAGAGACAGGTCCAACACTCACCATGGTAACTAACAGAGACAGGTCCAACACTCACCATGGTAACTAACAGAGACAGGTCAACACTCACCATGGTAACTAACAGAGACAGGACCAACACTCACCATGGTAACTAACAGAGACAGGTCCAACACTCACCATGGTAACTAACAGAGACAGGTCCAACACTCACCATGGTAACTAACAGAGACAGGTCAACACTCACCATGGTAACTAACAGAGACAGGACCAACACTCACCATGGTAACTAACAGAGACGGGTCAACACTCACCATGGTAACTAACAGAGACAGGACCAACACTCACCATGGTAACTAACAGAGACGGGTCAACACTCACCATGGTAACTAACAGAGACAGGTCAACACTCACCATGGTAACTAACAGAGACCGGACCAACACTCACCATGGTAACTAACAGAGACAGGTCCAACACTCACCATGGTAACTAACAGAGACAGGTCCAACACTCACCATGGTAACTAACAGAGACAGGTCCAACACTCACCATGGTAACTAACAGAGACAGGTCCAACACTCACCATGGTAACTAACAGAGACGGGTCAACACTCACCATGGTAACTAACAGAGACAGGACCAACACTCACCATGGTAACTAACAGAGACAGGACCAACACTCACCATGGTAACTAACAGAGACAGGTCAACACTCACCATGGTAACTAACAGAGACAGGTCAACACTCACCATGGTAACTAACAGAGACAGGTCCAACACTCACCATGGTAACCCCTTTGATCATGTTCTGGACGTGACTGCAGATGGTTCTGACTGTCGCCAGCTCCTTCCTGTTGCCCCACCATTTATCCACACGCAGCTGGAACACAGAGAGACGAGGGATATATTGCACCACCAGAACTATCCGTTAGGAACGATTCACTACACCGTTAAAAAAAAATCTGGTTATTACACCAAAACTACCATCACCCCAAAACAGTTACTAAGTGCAGTTCACTACAGAAATGAAATCAGGGATATACATTTAAAAACACCACATAAAATGTAGAAGAACCAGAAAAAAATAAATGTTTTATTTTCCCCCCAAAAAATTATTTGAGATAAAAGCCTATTAGGTCGATATGAACTCTTTCATTTTAACCTTTATTTATCTAGGCAAGTCAGTTAAGAACAAATTATTATTTTCTCTTAACTACTGTTGAAACACACTAATATTTAACACTAAATACATTCGTTTATTGGGGCGGCGGGTAACCTAGTGGATAGAGGAGGAGGCAGGTAGCCTAGTGGTTAGAGGAGGAGGCAGGTAGCCTAGTGGTTAGAGGAGGAGGCAGGTAGCCTAGTGGTTAGAGGAGGAGGCAGGTAGCCTAGTGGTTAGAGGAGGAGGCAGGTAGCCTAGTGGTTAGAGGAGGAGGCAGGTAGCCTAGTGGTTAGAGGAGGAGGCAGGTAGCCTAGTGGTTAGAGGAGGAGGCAGGTAGCCTAGTGGTTAGAGGAGGAGGCAGGTAGCCTAGTGGTTAGAGGAGGAGGCGGGTAGCCTAGTGGTTAGAGGAGGAGGCGGGTAGCCTAGTGGTTAGAGGAGGAGGCGGGTAGCCTAGTGGTTAGAGGAGGAGGCGGGTAGCCTAGTGGTTAGAGGAGGAGGCAGGTAGCCTAGTGGTTAGAGGAGGAGGCAGGTAGCCTAGTGGTTAGAGGAGGAGGCAGGTAGCCTAGTGGTTAGAGGAGGAGGCAGGTAGCCTAGTGGTTAGAGGAGGAGGCAGGTAGCCTAGTGGTTAGAGGAGGCAGGTAGTCTAGTGGTTAGAGGAGGAGGCAGGTAGCCTAGTGGTTAGAGGAGGAGGCAGGTAGTCTAGTGGTTAGAGGAGGAGGCAGGTAGCCTAGTGGTTAGAGGAGGAGGCAGGTAGCCTAGTGGTTAGAGGAGGAGGCAGGGAGCCTAGTGGTTAGAGGAGGAGGCAGGGAGCCTAGTGGATAGAGGAGGAGGCAGGTAGCCTAGTGGTTAGAGGAGGCAGGTAGCCTAGTGGTTAGAGGAGGAGGCAGGTAGCCTAGTGGTTAGAGGAGGAGGCAGGTAGCCTAGTGGTTAGAGGAGGAGGCAGGTAGCCTAGTGGTTAGAGGAGGAGGCAGGTAGCCTAGTGGTTAGAGGAGGAGGCAGGTAGCCTAGTGGTTAGAGGAGGAGGCGGGTAGCCTAGTGGTTAGAGGAGGAGGCGGGTAGCCTAGTGGTTAGAGGAGGAGGCAGGTAGCCTAGTGGTTAGAGGAGGAGGCAGGTAGCCTAGTGGTTAGAGGAGGAGGCAGGTAGCCTAGTGGTTAGAGGAGGAGGCAGGTAGCCTAGTGGTTAGAGGAGGCAGGTAGCCTAGTGGTTAGAGGAGGCAGGTAGCCTAGTGGTTAGAGGAGGAGGCGGGTAGCCTAGTGGTTAGAGGAGGAGGCGGGTAGCCTAGTGGTTAGTGGAGGAGGCGGGTAGCCTAGTGGTTAGAGGAGGAGGCAGGTAGCCTAGTGGTTAGAGGAGGAGGCAGGTAGCCTAGTGGTTAGAGGAGGAGGCAGGTAGCCTAGTGGTTAGAGGAGGAGGCAGGTAGCCTAGTGGTTAGAGGAGGAGGCAGGTAGCCTAGTGGTTAGAGGAGGCAGGTAGCCTAGTGGTTGAGAGGAGGCAGGTAGCCTAGTGGTTAGAGGAGGCAGGTAGCCTAGTGGTTAGAGGAGGAGGCGGGTAGCCTAGTGGTTAGAGGAGGAGGCGGGTAGCCTAGTGGTTAGAGGAGGAGGCGGGTAGCCTAGTGGTTAGAGGAGGAGGCGGGTAGCCTAGTGGTTAGAGGAGGAGGCGGGTAGCCTAGTGGTTAGAGGAGGAGGCAGGTAGCCTAGTGGTTAGAGGAGGAGGCAGGTAGCCTAGTGGTTAGAGGAGGAGGCAGGTAGCCTAGTGGTTAGAGGAGGAGGCAGGTAGCCTAGTGGTTAGAGGAGGCAGGTAGTCTAGTGGTTAGAGGAGGAGGCAGGTAGCCTAGTGGTTAGAGGAGGAGGCAGGTAGCCTAGTGGTTAGAGGAGGAGGCAGGTAGCCTAGTGGTTAGAGGAGGAGGCAGGTAGCCTAGTGGATAGAGGAGGAGGCAGGTAGCCTAGTGGTTAGAGGAGGCAGGTAGCCTAGTGGTTAGAGGAGGCAGGTAGCCTAGTGGTTAGAGGAGGCAGGTAGCCTAGTGGTTGAGGAGGAGGCAGGTAGCCTAGTGGTTAGAGGAGGAGGCAGGTAGCCTAGTGGTTAGAGGAGGAGGCAGGTAGCCTAGTGGTTAGAGGAGGAGGCAGGTAGCCTAGTGGTTAGAGGAGGAGGCAGGTAGCCTAGTGGTTAGAGGAGGAGGCAGGTAGCCTAGTGGTTAGAGGAGGAGGCAGGTAGCCTAGTGGTTAGAGGAGGAGGCGGGTAGCCTAGTGGTTAGAGGAGGAGGCAGGTAGTCTAGTGGTTAGAGGAGGAGGCAGGTAGCCTAGTGGTTAGAGGAGGAGGCAGGTAATGTGTGGGTGGGTGGCAGAATTTGGGGTTGTAACTTTCAAGGGATATGTTGTGTTTTGGGGGACTGTGAAGTCATGTCTTTCATAGACTCCTGGTGGGTCTGCAGCCTAAAACACAAAGGCTACTGTGTTCAGGAACTGTTGCCTGTAGAAACAACTGTTGTGTAAACAATAGCAGGGTATTAATACCTCTCACTATATAAGGGACATGTATAAACAATAGCAGGGTATTAATACCTCTCACTATATAAGGGACATGTATAAACAATAGCAGGGTATTAATACCTCTCACTATATAAGGGACATGTATAAACAATAGCAGGGTATTAATACCTCTCACTATATAAGGGACATGTATAAACAATAGCAGGGTATTAATACCTCTCACTATATAAGGGACATGTATAAACAATAGCAGGGTATTAATACCTCTCACTATATAAGGGACATGTATAAACAATAGCAGGGTATTAATACCTCTCACTATATAAGGGACATGTATAAACAATAGCAGGGTATTAATACCTCTCACTATATAAGGGACATGTATAAACAATAGCAGGGTATTAATACCTCTCACTATATAAGGGACATGTATAAACAATAGCAGGGTATTAATACCTCTCACTATATAAGGGACATGTATAAACAATAGCAGGGTATTATTACCTCTCACTATATAAGGGACATGTATAAACAATAGCAGGGTATTAATACCTCTCACTATATAAGGGACATGTATAAACAATAGCAGGGTATTAATACCTCTCACTATATAAGGGACATGTATAAACAATAGCAGGGTATTAATACCTCTCACTATATAAGGGACATGTATAAACAATAGCAGGGTATTAATACCTCTCACTATATAAGGGACATGTATAAACAATAGCAGGGTATTAATACCTCTCACTATATAAGGGACATGTATAAACAATAGCAGGGTATTAATACCTCTCACTATATAAGGGACATGTATAAACAATAGCAGGGTATTAATACCTCTCACTATATAAGGGACATGTATAAACAATAGCAGGGTATTAATACCTCTCACTATATAAGGGACATGTATAAACAATAGCAGGGTATTAATACCTCTCACTATATAAGGGACATGTATAAACAATAGCAGGGTATTAATACCTCTCACTATATAAGGGACATGTATAAACAATAGCAGGGTATTAATACCTCTCACTATATAAGGGACAAACACACCAGTGTACCCTGAAATCAGAGGATATTTGCAGCGGCTTGATTAATTAAAGATTTCTATATATAAATATAAATAGTCTTTCCTTAAGTTTCCCACCACATATAGGTTCTATCTCTTGACCTGGTTGGGCTACAAAGCAGGCCGTTGGCTGTAGTGATGGTAAACAATATTAGCACTACTGGTTTCTCTAGTGCCGCTCTCTGAAACAGTACAGTTATTATCTGGGACTTTAAAAAAAAAATCTCTTTCCCATAGTCACACATAACCCCTCCTCCCCCCCAAAAATACACCTGGTCGCACAGCAAAATATTTCATCCCATTTTAGAGCCCTGAGCATGATGGGTAAAGTGCATTAAAGTGTAAGGATGCAGCCATTGCCAAGTATTTCTATACAAAGTGTCCAAACCTTTTTGTGCGTCTTGCCCAGCAGGCTGAGTTCCAGGTTGATGTGGTTGAACTCTCGACGGAGAACCCCCGGGGACCCTTGACGATGACAGTCCGTCCCTTCAACCTCACCTCGACTGGGGGCACGGCAGAGACGACAACAGGGGTTACACACACACACACACACACACAACCAGTAACTAGCTAGACAATCTGAAC
The DNA here is from genome assembly GCF_905237065.1 of Salmo salar. Lineage (NCBI taxonomy): Eukaryota > Metazoa > Chordata > Actinopteri > Salmoniformes > Salmonidae > Salmo > Salmo salar. Next base: position 7,031 of record NW_025548914.1, read on the forward strand.
CACGTCACTAGAATATATGTCATTAAAACCCAACTGTAGTCAGGATAAAATGCTGGATTGACAGAGAGACGGGCACCAGCGATACCTCTTGAGGTTGGCAGCCAGAGACCGACTGACTACAGTACCTTAGTGTTCAATTAAACAACAAAGGCATTTAAGTTAGTGTAGTCCTTTTCTGGGGGCTGAACCAATAACTCGCTATGTAACGTAGGTAAACATTTGACACTAGTTTGGTTAAAAACAATTCCTATTTTTATTAAAACAAGTGGTTAAACTTACCACCGTCGGGGATATCCACAGTCTGGTTACTGAGAATGGTCTTCATTCTGGGGTTAGACAGAGAGTAAAGTTAGGTGGAGTTGGGAGATTGCAATACAGAATGTTAATTCATTTAATAACGTTAAGGAGCGGATTAGGGATTTCAGGGCGAGTTTTATAACTACTTTAGTTAGCTAACATCGTGTGTGTGTGTGTGTGCTGCACGACTTATAATTATTTAGTTAGCCGGTTGACAAATGTCCTACAATACGCAAATCGGTCCATAAACAGTCGACTGTCCAAATTAAACCGTAGAGTCGTAAAACGTTAATAAAAAAAACGCAGGAAGGCAACGTTTAACAGCTAGCCGACTATAACAGGCATGCAAAAACTAACGTTAGCGATCCGCACGGCTAACAACTTTTATAAACCTACACTACTGTCATTGAAACGGTCTGAAATAATGCTTACATTGTACATACAAGACAAAACGTTATATATGTTACACACATCGAGCATTATTCACGTTGCCCTGGCTACTAAAATGACAAGATGGACAGGCATGGGGGGGATTTGGGCCCAGGACAAGGGGGGTCTGGTGGGGCAAAAACAAACTATATAGTTATGGTGGGGGGGAAATAACAAATGCGAAATTTCAATATACATATAGTAAATTCGTAATGGTGAAAAAAAATAGGCGTTTTAGATACCGAGGAACATAGATGGAGTTAGATTTTTGTTGCGGTAGAAAAATGATCCAACCATTTCTTACCTCGCCGGTAGTAGAGGAAAGGAGGAAGGAAGGACGTCAGCGCGCAATTGTAGTCTTCGTACGTGCTTGACGCCGTCAAGCGTGCTTTACGCCGTCAGCGTGCTTTACGCCGTCACCATGCTACGCGTTTATTCAGACGTAACTAAACGATTGATGATGAGCAAAAATACTTCGATATATTGATAAATTAATTATACGCCTTTGGTTCCCCAGAAAGAAAAAAAACACATCGCATTTAGAATTAAATCTGGATATAAAAAAGAATCGAGATCAATTGATTAATTAAGTCGTTTATAAAATTATTATAATTATATATATATATATATTTTTTTTTAATGCCAGGCCTAAGTACTCGCACCCAGAGAAATGTTTTTGTCAATGACAGACGTCTAGCAGACGTTAGTTAGGTAATGTCATGGCTTTGGTCAAGCAAAGTTGTTTTATTGCGGGTCGTTTCTCCAACAACAACCGGTGGTTGAGTCCCAAATGCAACACACGTGTAAGTACATCTACTTGACCGGACTGCAACGATATCACTGAAATGTCTCTTTGTTTTTTACAATGTTTATACTAGCTAGCTAAGTATGGCTAATGCTAACATAACTAACTGATTGGCCGCTGGCCTTGGGTTACTTAGCTAATACGAGTTAGCATACTAGCTAAGATTCATACTAACAACTAACGTTAATATGAATCCTTATCTTGTTCTTGATATCACACATTTTGTTGTTGTTGTTGTTGATGTTGACATGCTACATCTTATTTTGTTGGAAGCATTTAACAACAACTGTCCTCATTGTGGATAATTCCTATCCGGTCCGTGGGTAGGTGTACTCCGCCAGCGGACTGACCACAGCGGTCAGGTCATCCCAGGTACAGGCACAGAAAGACCGCAAGAAGGAGCTGGTCCATGACGGGCCCGACCTCCAGGACTTTATATCCGGAGAGCTGTCTGAGAAGAACAATTGGGAAGAGTACAGGGGTAACCTGAAGAGACAGAAGGGAGAGAGGTGGGAAAATAGGTTCCTTATATATATTCATGCTTCCTAAACGGTACTCTATTCCCTATGTAGTGCACTACGTTTGACTCTGGTCCCATGTGGCTCTAGTCAAGATATAAGGGAATAAGGTGTCACATGGTACAGGACCTGTGTGTGAATCTAAAGACATTTGTTTGCACTACTTAGGCACTCAGTATAGTGCACTACCTAGGCACCCTATTCCCTATATACAGTATAGTGCACTACCTAGGCACCCTATTCCCTATATACAGTATAGTGCACTACCTAGGCACCCTATTCCCTATATACAGTATAGTGCACTGCTTAGGCACCCTATATACAGTATAGTGCACTACCTAGGCACCCTATTCCCTATATACAGTATAGTGCACTACTATTCCCTATATACAGTTTATTTTAATGTAAACCTTTATTTAACTAGGCAAGTCAGTTAAGAATACGGGGCCTGGGATTAAAAATAATAATTATAGGACAAAACACACATCATGACAAGAGAGACACCACACCACAACACAACACAACACAACACAACACAACACAACATAAAGAGAGACAACACAACACAACATAAAGAGAGACAACACAACACAACATAAAGAGAGACAACACAACATAAAGAGAGACAACACAACACAACATAAAGAGAGACCTAAGACAACAACACAGCATGGTAGCAACACAACACAACATAAAGAGAGACAACACAACACAACATAAAGAGAGACAACACAACACAACATAAAGAGAGACCTAAGACAACAACACAGCAAGGCAGCAACACAACACAACACAACATAAAGAGAGACCTAAGACAACAACACAGCAAGGTAGCAACACAACACAACACAACATAAAGAGAGACCTAAGACAACAACACAGCAAGGCAGCAACACAACACAACACAACATAAAGAGAGACCTAAGACAACAACACAGCAAGGTAGCAACACAACACAACACAACATAAAGAGAGACCTAAGACAACAACACAGCAAGGTAGCAACACAACAACACAGCAAGGTAGCAACACAACACAACACAACATAAAGAGAGACCTAAGACAACAACACAGCAAGGTAGCAACATGACAACACAGCAAGGTAGCAACACAACATGACAACACAGCAAGGTAGCAACACAGCATGGTAGCAACACAACAACACATGACGGTAGCAACACAACACAACACAACATAAAGAGAGACCTAAGACAACAACACAGCAAGGTAGCAACACAACATGACAACACAGCATGGTAGTAACACAACATGACAACACAACATGGTAGCAACACAGCATGGTAACAACACAACACAACATAAAGAGAGACCTAAGACAACAACACAGCAAGGTAGCAACACAACATGACAACACAGCATGGTAGCAACACAACATGACAACACAGCATGGTAGAAACACAACATGACAACACAGCATGGTAGCAACACAACATGACAACACAGCATGGTAGCAACACAACATGACAACACAGCATGGTAGCAATACAACATGACAACACAGCATGGTAGCAACACAACATGACAACATGGTAGCAACACAACATGGTAGCAACACAACATGGTAGCAACGCAACACAGCATGGTAGCAACACAACATGACAACACAGCATGGTAGCAACACAACATGGTAGAAACACAACATGGTAGAAACACAACATGACAACACAGCATGGTAGCAACACAACATGACAACATGGTAGCAACATGACAACAACATGGTAGCAGAACAAAACATGGTACAAACATTATTGGGCCACAGACAACAGCACAAAGGGTCAAAGAAGGTTGAGACAACAATACATCACACAAAGCAGCCACAACTGTCAGTAAGACTGTCCATGATTTGAGTCTTTGAATGAAGAGATGGAGATAAAACTGTCCAGTTTGAGTGTTTGTTGCAGCTCGTTCCAGTCGTTAGCTGCAGCGAACTGAAAAGACCAGCTTAGCCTAGTAATTACCTAGTTAGCTAGCAAAGTCACTCAAACTAATTGTGCTAATAAAAATTGTAGTTTGTTTGTTTACCAGTCCTCCTACTAACTTGAAATGGTTCTAACCAGGTTAAGTATGCTAACCAGGTTAAGTATGCTAACCAGGTTAAATATGCTATTCAGGTTAAGTATGCTAATCAGGTTAAGTATGATTGAATAAGTATCTTTCTAAATGTGTGACTGCCTTCATCAAGTAACCAATCAGCTGTCTGACAGCACGGTCATTATGTAGCCAATCAGCTGTCTGACAGCACGGTCATTATGTAGCCAATCAGCTGTCTGACAGCACGGTCATTATGTAGCCAATCAGCTGTCTGACAGCACGGTCATTATGTAACCAATCAGCTGTCTGACAGCACGGTCATTATGTAACCAATCAGCTGTCTGACAGCACCTCACCTGGTTCAGAGTGTGACTCTGTGACTGTACTGTCTGGTCTCCTCCTCTCTTCGTCTGTGACTGTACTGTCTGGTCCTCCTCCTCTCTTCGTCTGTGACTGTACTGTCTGGTCTCCTCCTCCTCTCTTCGTCTGTGACTGTACTGTCTGGTCTCCTCTCTTCGTCTGTGACTGTACTGTCTGGTCTCCTCTCTTCGTCTGTGACTGTACTGTCTGGTCTCCTCTCTTCGTCTGTGACTGTACTGTCTGGTCTCCTCTCTTCGTCTGTGACTGTACTGTCTGGTCTCCTCCTCTCTTCGTCTGTGACTGTACTGTCTGGTCTCCTCTCTTCGTCTGTGACTGTACTGTCTGGTCTCCTCTCTTCGTCTGTGACTGTACTGTCTGGTCTCCTCCTCTCTTCGTCTGTGACTGTACTGTCTGGTCTCCTCCTCTCTTCGTCTGTGACTGTACTGTCTGGTCTCCTCCTCTCTTCGTCTGTGACTGTACTGTCTGGTCTCCTCCTCTCTTCGTCTGTGACTGTACTGTCTGGTCTCCTCCTCTCTTCGTCTGTGACTGTACTGTCTGGTCTCCTCCTCTCTTCGTCTGTGACTGTACTGTCTGGTCTCCTCTCTTCGTCTGTGACTGTACTGTCTGGTCTCCTCCTCTCTTCGTCTGTGACTGTACTGTATGGTCTCCTCCTCTCTTCGTCTGTGACTGTACTGTCTGGTCTCCTCTCTTCGTCTGTGACTGTACTGTCTGGTCTCCTCCTCTCTTCGTCTGTGACTGTGCTGTCTGGTCTCCTCTCTTCGTCTGTGACTGTACTGTACTGTCTCCTCCTCTCTTCGTCTGTGACTGTACTGTCTGGTCTCCTCCTCTTCGTCTGTGACTGTACTGTCTGGTCTCCTCCTCCTCTCTTCGTCTGTGACTGTACTGTCTGGTCTCCTCCTCTCTTCGTCTGTGACTGTACTGTATGGTCTCCTCCTCTCTTCGTCTGTGACTGTACTGTCTGGTCCTCCTCCTCTCTTCGTCTGTGACTGTACTGTCTGGTTCTCCTCCTCTCTTCGTCTGTGACTGTGCTGTCTGGTCTCCTCTCTTCGTCTGTGACTGTACTGTACTGTCTCCTCCTCTCTTCGTCTGTGACTGTACTGTCTGGTCTCCTCCTCTTCGTCTGTGACTGTACTGTCTGGTCTCCTCCTCCTCTCTTCGTCTGTGACTGTACTGTCTGGTCTCCTCCTCTCTTCGTCTGTGACTGTACTGTCTGGTCTCCTCCTCTTCGTCTGTGACTGTACTGTCTGGTCTCCTCCTCCTCTCTTCGTCTGTGACTGTGCTGTCTGGTCTCTCCTCCTCTCTTCGTCTGTGACTGTACTGTCTGGTCTCCTCTCTTCGTCTGTGACTGTACTGTCTGGTCTCCTCCTCTCTTCGTCTGTGACTGTACTGTCTGGTCTCCTCCTCTCTTCGTCTGTGACTGTACTGTCTGGTCTCCTCCTCTCTTCGTCTGTGACTGTACTGTCTGGTCTCCTCCTCTCTTCGTCTGTGACTGTACTGTCTGGTCTCCTCCTCTCTTCGTCTGTGACTGTACTGTCTGGTCTCCTCCTCTCTTCGTCTGTGACTGTGCTGTCTGGTCTCCTCCTCTCTTCGTCTGTGACTGTACTGTCTGGTCTCCTCCTCTCTTCGTCTGTGACTGTACTGTCTGGTCTCCTCTCTTCGTCTGTGACTGTACTGTCTGGTCTCCTCCTCTTCGTCTGTGACTGTACTGTCTGGTCTCCTCTCTTCGTCTGTGACTGTACTGTCTGGTCTCCTCTCTTCGTCTGTGACTGTACTGTCTGGTCTCCTCTCTTCGTCTGTGACTGTACTGTCTGGTCTCCTCTCTTCGTCTGTGACTGTACTGTCTGGTCTCCTCTCTTCGTCTGTGACTGTACTGTCTGGTCTCCTCCTCTCTTCGTCTGTGACTGTACTGTCTGGTCTCCTCTCTTCGTCTGTGACTGTACTGTCTGGTCTCCTCCTCTTCGTCTGTGACTGTACTGTCTGGTCTCCTCTCTTCGTCTGTGACTGTACTGTCTGGTCTCCTCTCTTCGTCTGTGACTGTACTGTCTGGTCTCCTCTCTTCGTCTGTGACTGTACTGTCTGGTCTCCTCTCTTCGTCTGTGACTGTACTGTCTGGTCTCCTCCTCTCTTCGTCTGTGACTGTACTGTCTGGTCTCCTCCTCTCTTCGTCTGTGACTGTACTGTCTGGTCTCCTCCTCTCTTCGTCTGTGACTGTACTGTCTGGTCTCCTCCTCTCTTCGTCTGTGACTGTACTGTCTGGTCTCCTCCTCTCTTCGTCTGTGACTGTACTGTCTGGTCTCCTCCTCTCTTCGTCTGTGACTGTACTGTCTGGTCTCCTCCTCTCTTCGTCTGTGACTGTACTGTCTGGTCTCCTCCTCTCTTCGTCTGTGACTGTACTGTCTGGTCTCCTCCTCTCTTCGTCTGTGACTGTACTGTCTGGTCTCCTCCTCTCTTCGTCTGTGACTGTACTGTCTGGTCTCCTCCTCCTCTCTTCGTCTGTGACTGTACTGTCTGGTCTCCTCCTCCTCTCTTCGTCTGTGACTGTACTGTCTGGTCTCCTCCTCCTCTCTTCGTCTGTGACTGTACTGTCTGTCTCCTCTCTTCGTCTGTGACTGTACTGTCTGGTCTCCTCTCTTCGTCTGTGACTGTACTGTCTGGTCTCCTCCTCTTCGTCTGTGACTGTACTGTCTGGTCTCCTCTCTTCGTCTGTGACTGTACTGTCTGGTCTCCTCTCTTCGTCTGTGACTGTACTGTCTGGTCCTCCTCCTCTCTTCGTCTGTGACTGTACTGTCTGGTCTCCTCTCTTCGTCTGTGACTGTACTGTCTGGTCCTCCTCCTCTCTTCGTCTGTGACTGTACTGTCTGGTCTCCTCTCTTCGTCTGTGACTGTACTGTCTGGTCCTCCTCCTCTCTTCGTCTGTGACTGTACTGTCTGGTCTCCTCTCTTCGTCTGTGACTGTACTGTCTGGTCTCCTCTCTTCGTCTGTGACTGTACTGTCTGGTCTCCTCTCTTCGTCTGTGACTGTACTGTCTGGTCTCCTCTCTTCGTCTGTGACTGTACTGTCTGGTCTCCTCTCTTCGTCTGTGACTGTACTGTCTGGTCTCCTCTCTTCGTCTGTGACTGTACTGTCTGGTCTCCTCTCTTCGTCTGTGACTGTACTGTCTGGTCTCCTCTCTTCGTCTGTGACTGTACTGTCTGGTCTCCTCCTCTCTTCGTCTGTGACTGTACTGTCTGGTCTCCTCCTCTCTTCGTCTGTGACTGTACTGTCTGGTCTCCTCCTCTCTTCGTCTGTGACTGTACTGTCTGGTCTCCTCCTCTCTTCGTCTGTGACTGTACTGTCTGGTCTCCTCCTCTCTTCGTCTGTGACTGTACTGTCTGGTCTCCTCCTCTCTTCGTCTGTGACTGTACTGTCTGGTCTCCTCCTCTCTTCGTCTGTGACTGTACTGTCTGGTCTCCTCCTCTCTTCGTCTGTGACTGTACTGTCTGGTCTCCTCCTCTCTTCGTCTGTGACTGTACTGTATGGTCTCCTCCTCTCTTCGTCTGTGACTGTACTGTCTGGTCTCCTCTCTTCGTCTGTGACTGTACTGTCTGGTCTCCTCCTCTCTTCGTCTGTGACTGTGCTGTCTGGTCTCCTCTCTTCGTCTGTGACTGTACTGTCTGGTCTCCTCCTCCTCTCTTCGTCTGTGACTGTACTGTCTGGTCTCCTCCTCTTCGTCTGTGACTGTACTGTCTGGTCTCCTCCTCCTCTCTTCGTCTGTGACTGTACTGTCTGGTCTCCTCCTCCTCTCTTCGTCTGTGACTGTACTGTCTGGTCTCCTCTCTTCGTCTGTGACTGTACTGTCTGGTCTCCTCCTCTCTTCGTCTGTGACTGTACTGTCTGGTCTCCTCCTCTCTTCGTCTGTGACTGTACTGTCTGGTCTCCTCCTCTCTTCGTCTGTGACTGTACTGTCTGGTCTCCTCCTCTCTTCGTCTGTGACTGTGCTGTCTGGTCTCCTCCTCTCTTCGTCTGTGACTGTACTGTCTGGTCTCCTCCTCCTCTCTTCGTCTGTGACTGTACTGTCTGGTCTCCTCCTCTTCGTCTGTGACTGTACTGTCTGGTCTCCTCCTCCTCTCTTCGTCTGTGACTGTACTGTCTGGTCTCCTCCTCCTCTCTTCGTCTGTGACTGTACTGTCTGGTCTCCTCTCTTCGTCTGTGACTGTACTGTCTGGTCTCCTCCTCTCTTCGTCTGTGACTGTACTGTCTGGTCTCCTCCTCTCTTCGTCTGTGACTGTACTGTCTGGTCTCCTCCTCTCTTCGTCTGTGACTGTACTGTCTGGTCTCCTCCTCTCTTCGTCTGTGACTGTACTGTCTGGTCTCCTCTCTTCGTCTGTGACTGTACTGTCTGGTCTCCTCCTCTTCGTCTGTGACTGTACTGTCTGGTCTCCTCTCTTCGTCTGTGACTGTACTGTCTGGTCTCCTCTCTTCGTCTGTGACTGTACTGTCTGGTCTCCTCTCTTCGTCTGTGACTGTACTGTCTGGTCTCCTCTCTTCGTCTGTGACTGTACTGTCTGGTCTCCTCCTCCTCTCTTCATCTGTGACTGTACTGTCTGGTCTCCTCCTCTCTTCGTCTGTGACTGTACTGTCTGGTCTCCTCTCTTCGTCTGTGACTGTACTGTCTGGTCTCCTCTCTTCGTCTGTGACTGTACTGTCTGGTCTCCTCTCTTCGTCTGTGACTGTACTGTCTGGTCTCCTCCTCTTCGTCTGTGACTGTACTGTCTGGTCTCCTCTCTTCGTCTGTGACTGTACTGTCTGGTCTCCTCTCTTCGTCTGTGACTGTACTGTCTGGTCTCCTCTCTTCGTCTGTGACTGTACTGTCTGGTCTCCTCTCTTCGTCTGTGACTGTACTGTCTGGTCTCCTCCTCTCTTCGTCTGTGACTGTACTGTCTGGTCTCCTCCTCTCTTCGTCTGTGACTGTACTGTCTGGTCTCCTCCTCTCTTCGTCTGTGACTGTACTGTCTGGTCTCCTCCTCTCTTCGTCTGTGACTGTACTGTCTGGTACCCTCCTCTCTTCGTCTGTGACTGTACTGTCTGGTCTCCTCCTCTCTTCGTCTGTGACTGTACTGTCTGGTCTCCTCCTCTCTTCGTCTGTGACTGTACTGTCTGGTCTCCTCCTCTCTTCGTCTGTGACTGTACTGTCTGGTCTCCTCCTCTCTTCGTCTGTGACTGTACTGTCTGGTCTCCTCCTCTTCGTCTGTGACTGTACTGTCTGGTCTCCTCCTCCTCTCTTCGTCTGTGACTGTACTGTCTGGTCTCCTCCTCCTCTCTTCGTCTGTGACTGTACTGTCTGTCTCCTCCTCTTCGTCTGTGACTGTACTGTCTGGTCTCCTCTCTTCGTCTGTGACTGTACTGTCTGGTCTCCTCCTCTTCGTCTGTGACTGTACTGTCTGGTCTCCTCTCTTCGTCTGTGACTGTACTGTCTGGTCTCCTCTCTTCGTCTGTGACTGTACTGTCTGGTCCTCCTCCTCTCTTCGTCTGTGACTGTACTGTCTGGTCTCCTCTCTTCGTCTGTGACTGTACTGTCTGGTCCTCCTCCTCTCTTCGTCTGTGACTGTACTGTCTGGTCTCCTCTCTTCGTCTGTGACTGTACTGTCTGGTCTCCTCCTCTTCGTCTGTGACTGTACTGTCTGGTCTCCTCCTCCTCTCTTCGTCTGTGACTGTACTGTCTGGTCTCCTCCTCCTCTCTTCGTCTGTGACTGTACTGTCTGGTCTCCTCCTCCTCTCTTCGTCTGTGACTGTACTGTCTGGTCTCCTCCTCCTCTCTTCGTCTGTGACTGTACTGTCTGGTCTCCTCCTCCTCTCTTCGTCTGTGACTGTACTGTCTGGTCTCCTCTCTTCGTCTGTGACTGTACTGTCTGGTCTCCTCCTCTCTTCGTCTGTGACTGTACTGTCTGGTCTCCTCCTCTCTTCGTCTGTGACTGTACTGTCTGGTCTCCTCCTCTCTTCGTCTGTGACTGTACTGTCTGGTCTCCTCCTCTCTTCGTCTGTGACTGTACTGTCTGGTCTCCTCCTCTCTTCGTCTGTGACTGTGCTGTCTGGTCTCCTCCTCTCTTCGTCTGTGACTGTACTGTCTGGTCTCCTCCTCTCTTCGTCTGTGACTGTACTGTCTGGTCTCCTCTCTTCGTCTGTGACTGTACTGTCTGGTCTCCTCCTCTTCGTCTGTGACTGTACTGTCTGGTCTCCTCCTCTTCGTCTGTGACTGTACTGTCTGGTCTCCTCCTCTTCGTCTGTGACTGTACTGTCTGTCTCCTCCTCTTCGTCTGTGACTGTGCTGTCTGGTCTCCTCCTCTCTTCGTCTGTGACTGTGCTGTCTGGTCTCCTCCTCTCTTCGTCTGTGACTGTACTGTCTGGTCTCCTCTCTTCGTCTGACTGTACTGTCTGGTCTCCTCTCTTCGTCTGTGACTGTACTGTCTGTCTCCTCCTCTTCGTCTGTGACTGTACTGTCTGGTCTCCTCCTCTCTTCGTCTGTGACTGTACTGTCTGGTCTCCTCCTCTCTTCGTCTGTGACTGTACTGTCTGGTCTCCTCTCTTCGTCTGTGACTGTACTGTCTGGTCTCCTCCTCTTCGTCTGTGACTGTACTGTCTGGTCTCCTCCTCTCTTCGTCTGTGACTGTACTGTCTGGTCTCCTCCTCTCTTCGTCTGTGACTGTACTGTCTGGTCTCCTCCTCTTCGTCTGTGACTGTACTGTCTGGTCTCCTCCTCTTCGTCTGTGACTGTACTGTCTGGTCTCCTCTCTTCGTCTGTGACTGTACTGTCTGGTCTCCTCCTCTCTTCGTCTGTGACTGTACTGTCTGGTCTCCTCCTCTTCGTCTGTGACTGTACTGTCTGGTCTCCTCCTCTCTTCGTCTGTGACTGTACTGTCTGGTCTCCTCTCTTCGTCTGTGACTGTACTGTCTGGTCTCCTCCTCTCTTCGTCTGTGACTGTACTGTCTGGTCTCCTCCTCTCTTCGTCTGTGACTGTACTGTCTGGTCTCCTCCTCTCTTCGTCTGTGACTGTACTGTCTGGTCTCCTCCTCTCTTCGTCTGTGACTGTACTGTCTGGTCTCCTCCTCCTCGTCTGTGACTGTACTGTCTGTCTCCTCCTCTTCGTCTGTGACTGTGCTGTCTGGTCTCCTCCTCTCTTCGTCTGACTGTACTGTCTGGTCTCCTCCTCTCTTCGTCTGTGACTGTACTGTCTGGTCTCCTCCTCTTCGTCTGTGACTGTACTGTCTGGTCTCCTCCTCTCTTCGTCTGTGACTGTACTGTCTGGTCTCCTCCTCCTCGTCTGTGACTGTGCTGTCTGGTCTCCTCCTCTTCGTCTGACTGTACTGTCTGGTCTCCTCCTCTCTTCGTCTGTGACTGTACTGTCTGGTCTCCTCCTCTTCGTCTGTGACTGTACTGTCTGGTCTCCTCCTCTCTTCGTCTGTGACTGTACTGTCTGGTCTCCTCCTCCTCGTCTGTGACTGTACTGTCTGTCTCCTCCTCTTCGTCTGTGACTGTGCTGTCTGGTCTCCTCCTCTCTTTGTCTGACTGTACTGTCTGGTCTCCTCCTCTCTTCGTCTGTGACTGTACTGTCTGGTCTCCTCCTCTTCGTCTGTGACTGTACTGTCTGGTCTCCTCTCTTCGTCTGACTGTACTGTCTGGTCTCCTCTCTTCGTCTGTGACTGTACTGTCTGGTCTCCTCTCTTCGTCTGTGACTGTACTGTCTGGTCTCCTCCTCTCTTCGTCTGTGACTGTACTGTCTGGTCTCCTCCTCTCTTCGTCTGTGACTGTACTGTCTGGTCTCCTCCTCTTCGTCTGTGACTGTACTGTCTGTTCTCCTCTCTTCGTCTGTGACTGTACTGTCTGGTCTCCTCCTCCTCCTCTCTTCGTCTGTGACTGTACTGTCTGGTCTCCTCTCTTCGTCTGTGACTGTACTGTCTGGTCTCCTCTCTTCGTCTGTGACTGTACTGTCTGGTCTCCTCCTCTCTTCGTCTGTGACTGTACTGTCTGGTCTCCTCCTCCTCTCTTCATCTGTGACTGTACTGTCTGGTCTCCTCCTCCTCTCTTCATCTGTGACTGTACTGTCTGGTCTCCTCCTCCTCTCTTCATCTGTGACTCTACTGTCTGGTCTCCTCCTCCTCTCTTCATCTGTGACTCTACTGTCTGGTCTCCTCCTCTCTTCATCTGTGACTGTACTGTCTGGTCTCCTCCTCCTCTCTTCATCTGTGACTGTACTGTCTGGTCTCCTCCTCCTCTCTTCGTCTGTGACTGTACTGTCTGGTCCTCCTCCTCTCTTCATCTGTGACTGTACTGTCTGGTCTCCTCCTCCTCTCTTCATCTGTGACTGTACTGTCTGGTCTCCTCCTCCTCTCTTCATCTGTGACTGTACTGTCTGGTCTCCTCTCTTCGTCTGTGACTGTACTGTCTGGTCTCCTCCTCTTCGTCTGTGACTGTACTGTCTGGTCTCCTCCTCCTCTCTTCATCTGTGACTG
>NW_025548914.1:25000-42500 GCF_905237065.1 Salmo salar
CGTCCAGGAACTCTCAGATCATGGTGGAATGTCTGACCCCTGATTTCCGTGGCGACCTGGCAGCGGTGGAGAAGATCGCCCAATCAGGGCTGGACGTTTACGCCCACAATGTGGAGACAGTCCGCGAGCTGCAGAGGTACAGGCCCCAACCTTTACATGACCCTATTCCCTAGGTAGTGCACTTCATTTGACCTGCACCCTATTCCCTATATAGGGCACTACATTTGACCTGCACCCTATTCCCTATATAGGGCACTACATTTGACCTGCACCCTATTCCCTATATAGGGCACTTCATTTGACCCGGGCCCATAGGGAATAAGGGGAGCCGTTTGTGGACGCAGACTGTAAAGCATGGCTAGGACCCTGGTCAATATACCTCTACCTGTCTGTCTGTCCTCAGAATACCTCTACCTGTCTGTCTGTCCTCAGAATACCTCTACCTGTCTGTCTGCCTGTCCTGTCTGTCTGTCCTCAGAATACCTCTACCTGTCTGTCTGCCTGCCTGTCTGTCTGTCCTCAGAATACCTCTACCTGTCTGTCTGCCTGTCTGTCCTCAGAATACCTCTACCTGTCTGTCTGTCCTCAGAATACCTCTACCTGTGCTGTCTGTCCTCAGAATACCTCTACGCTGTCTGTCTGTCCTCAGAATACCTCTACGCTGTGCTGTCTGTCCTCAGAATACCTCTACCGTGTCTGTCTGTCCTCAGAATACCTCTACCTGTCTGTCTGTCCTCAGAATACCTCTACCTGTCTGTCTGTCCTCAGAATACCTCTGCCTGTCTGTCTGTCCTCAGAATACCTCTACCTGTCTGTCTGTCCTCAGAATACCTCTACCTGTCTGTCTGTCCTCAGAATACCTCTACCTGTCTGTCTGTCTGTCTGTCCTCAGAATACCTCTACCTCCTCTACCTGTCTGTCTGGACTCAGAATTCCTCTACCTGTCTGTCTGTCTGGTCCATCAGGCTATTTCTCCCCAGCTTCTCTGTCTCCCTGACCCGTTTCTACCGTAGCCTCGGTCTGTTTCTACCGTAGCCCGGGTTCCGGTCTGTTTCTACCGTAGCCTGGGTTCCGGTCTGTTTCTACCGTAGCCCGGGTCCCGGTCTGTTTCTACCGTAGCCCGGGTCCCGGTCTGTTTCTACCGTAGCCCGGGTTCCGGTCTGTTTCTACCGTAGCCTGGGTCCCGGTCTGTTTCTACCATAGCCCGGGTTCCGGTCTGTTTCTACCGTAGCCCGGTCTGTTTCTACCGTAGCCCGGTCTGTTTCTACCGTAGCCTGGGTTCCGGTCTGTTTCTACCGTAGCCCGGGTTCCGGTCTGTTTCTACCGTAGCCCGGGTTCCGGTCTGTTTCTACCGTGAGTTCCGGTCTGTTTCTACCGTAGCCCGGTCTGTTTCTACCGTAGCCTGGGTTCCGGTCTGTTTCTACCGTAGCCCGGGTTCCGGTCTGTTTCTACCGTAGCCCGGGTTCCGGTCTGTTTCTACCGTAGCCCGGGTTCCGGTCTGTTTCTACCGTAGCCCGGTCTGTTTCTACCGTAGCCTGGGTTCCGGTCTGTTTCTACCGTAGCCCGGTCTGTTTCTACCGTAGCCCGGGTTCCGGTCTGTTTCTACCGTAGCCCGGGTTCCGGTCTGTTTCTACCATCGTTCCACTGCTCGTCGTGACACAGAGTGGAATGTTAACACAACAGGCTCCTGGATTCCAGGCTACTTCCAATTGTATTTTTCAGTCAATTGAATTCCCCCAGCGAACCGTATTTTCTCCCACCCCCATGGTGCAGTACACTTCCTGTCCACCAGGAAGGAGACGGTGAACTTGGTGTGACGGAAGTGTAATACCAACTCTGACCAGCAGGTGGCAGCAGAACGTCTGTTTGTTTCTATAGGAACATGACTGTTGTTCCACGTACAGAACGAGACGGTGTCTTTCCTTAGAAAATAACTTTCCATAATGGACTCTGGTCCAAATTAGTGCTCTTCAATAGGGAATAGGGTACCATTTGGGACTCAGGTGCACTTCATAGGGTACCATTTGGGACTCAGGTGCACTTCATAGGGAATAGGGTACCTTTTGTGACGCAGGTGCACTTCATAGGGAATAGGGTACCATTTGGGACTCAATAAAAAAATGATTTCAATGTTTGCAGTTCACCTAAACACAGATCGGTAGAGCGCCAAAGGACATTTACGTAGTCCATCACTTACTGTATGACGGGTGGATAATAAATAATGTATATTTTTATTTTATTTTTGTAAAATAATTGTTTTCTGAACCCTCAGACATGTGCGGGATCCGCGGGCGAACATCGACCAATCCCTGAACGTTCTGCGTCACGCCAAGTCCGTCAAACCAGATGTTCTCACCAAGACCTCCATCATGTTGGGTCTGGGAGAGACGGACCGCCAGGTCTATAACACACTGACAGGTACACACACACACACACACACACACACACACACGTCTGGGAGAGACAGATATTGTATATTGTAACCAGTGAGGGAGAGATATTGTATATTGTAACCAGTGAGGGAGAGATATTGTAACCAGTGAGGGAGAGATATTGTAACCAGTGAGGGAGAGATATTGTAACCAGTGAGGGAGAGATATTGTAACCAGTGAGGGAGAGATATTGTATATTGTAACCAGTGAGGGAGAGTATGATATTGTAACCAGTGAGGGAGAGATATTGTAACCAGTGAGGGAGAGATATTGTAACCAGTGAGGGAGAGATATTGTAACCAGTGAGGGAGAGATATTGTAACCAGTGAGGGAGAGATATTGTAACCAGTGAGGGAGAGATATTGTAACCAGTGAGGGAGAGATATTGTAACCAGTGAGGGAGAGATATTGTATATTGTAACCAGTGAGGGAGAGATATTGTAACCAGTGAGGGAGAGATATTGTAACCAGTGAGGGAGAGATATTGTAACCAGTGAGGGAGAGATATTGTATATTGTAACCAGTGACGGTGTTGTTCACAGAGCTCAGAGAGGCAGGAGTGGATTGTCTAACACTGGGACAGTACATGCAACCCACCAAACGCCACCTCAAGGTACAGGACACACACACACACACACACACACACACACACACACACACACAGAGATGGACACACACACACACACACACACAGAGATGGACACACACAGCCAGCAGGATTTCAGTTCAGAATAACCGTATGTGTGTGTATATATGTGTGTCCATCTCTCTGTGTGTGTGTGTCCATCTCTCTGTGTGTGTGTGTGTCCATCTCTCTGTATGTGTGTGTGTGTGTGTGTGTGTGTGTGTGTGTGTGTGTGTGTGTGTGTGTGTGTGTGTGTGTAGGTAGAGGAGTATGTAACCCCAGAGAGGTTTGGTCACTGGGAGGAGGTGGGGAAGGAGATGGGATTCGTCTACACAGCCAGCGGACCCTTAGTACGCTCCTCATACAAAGCAGGTATGACACACACACACACACACACCCCCATATGGATACTACAAATCAGAGTTGATTCATTCACCTCCTTATAAATGTACATGAACTCAGTTCATTGAAGTAAAAAATAAATCAAATGTTCTCCCCCCTCCTCTCGTTCTCCACTCGTTCTCCACCCCTCCTCTCGTTCTCCTCCCCTCCTCTCGTTCTCCTCCCCCTCCTCTCGTTCTCCTCCCCCTCCTCTCGTTCTCCCCCTCCTCCTCTCGTTCTCCCCCCTCCTCTCGTTCTCCCCCCTCCTCCCCCTCCTCTCGTTCTCCCCCCTCCTCTCGTTCTCCTCGTTCTCCACCCCCTCCTCTCATTCTCCACCCCCTCCTCTCGTTCTCCCCCTCCTCTCGTTCTCCTCCCCCTCCTCTCGTTCTCCCCCCTCCTCTCGTTCTCCCCCTCCTCTCGTTCTCCCCCCTCCTCTCGTTCTCCCCCTCCTCTCGTTCTCCTCGTTCTCCACCCCCTCCTCTCATTCTCCACCCCCTCCTCTCGTTCTCCCCCTCCTCTCGTTCTCCACCTCCCCTCAGGTGAGTTCTTCCTGAAGAATCTGTTAGAGAAGAGAAAGGCAGCAGCGGAATAATCTGATCACCTGGACTCACCTTTACCTGAACGCTGACCTGACATCATCTCCTTTAGAGTCCTCTGTCCCTCCATAAAGCTATTCTAGATGCACTGTATTACATTATAATATACTACAATATAAAGTTCCTCCGATCCAGAATAGGAGCTACTACAGGACTCTGTTCATGTTGATGTCTCGTTCTGTACATTATAACCAGTGATGTAGTGGGGGAAATATGGGAAGAAAGGGGGGTCGACCCACCACTGGCTATAGATATGATTCATATCCACACAGGCAACCTGAGGTGACCACTCAACGTCGGGTGGGGGACTGATTTAAGTGCGACACCCATGGTGTGTGCAAAGGGAAGGAAGGTGTTGAGGGGTTTCAGTGGTTGTTGGAATGGCAGTCTCAAATGGCATCCTATTCACTACAAGTAGTCCACTATTATAGGGAATAGGGGGCCAATAGTCCACTATATAGGGAATAGGGGGCCAGTAGTCCACTATTATAGGGAATAGGGGGCCAATAGTCCACTATATAGGGAATAAGGGGCCAATAGTCCACTATTATAGGGAATAGGGGGCCAATAGTCCACTATATAGGGAATAGGGGGCCAATAGTCCACTATATAGGGAATAGGGGGCCAATAGTCCACTATATAGGGAATAGGGGGCCAATAGTCCACTATTATAGGGAATAGGGGGCCAGTAGTCCACTATTATAGGGAATAGGGGGCCAATAGTCCACTATATAGGGAATAGGGGGCCAATAGTCCACTATATAGGGAATAGGGGGCCAATAGTCCACTATATAGGGAATAGGGGGCCATTTTGAGACGAAGCCAGACAACACAATAATTAGATTATTGACGTGATGCTCAGATGAGAGAGAGAACGACTGAGGGTCGTGATGATGTGGGAATAATTCAACAGTGTTGTTTTATAATAACTCACGGTCGTACATTAAAACATGATTTACCAATCCAATACTGTGTGTGTGTGTGTGATTGGGGCAATATGCATCTAGTGGGTTAATGGACTGACTGTATGTGTTCGTACCACAAAGCACCCTATTCCCTCTGTAGTGCACAAGGACCCATTGGGGGGGGGACTAGGACCCATAGTGCACTAGATAGGGACTAAGGAACCATTGGACGGACTAGGACCCATAGTGCACTAGATAAGGAACCATTTGTCTGGGGACGTCCCAAACGGCTCCCTGGTCCCTACTCTGTGTATATATATATATATATATATAGTGCACTACTTTTGACCAAGACCCACAGGGAAATGCGATATAATTATAGGTTACACACTAATACCTGAAGCATTGAGAGAGTCTGTGGTGACAGTTCACATCTGGTTTTATTTAAGTCGCAGGTTGATGACATCACCAGTCTATAAAAAAGGGAGGAAATGAAAAGTATCTGAAATGACGCCCTTTATATAGCGCAGTACTTTGGGCCGTTATTTCAGACTCACACCTATTTCTGAGTGTATAAAATTGGAACCAGTGATGACAGGAAATGAGACAGTATTCATGTGATTGGACAGTTATAAACAGGAAATGAGGCAGTATTATTGTGATTGGCCAGTTATAACAGGACGTATTTGTATTTGTGAAGTTCATGTTTTAAGTATCCCTATATTTCTGTTATTACGGGGCTGCGCAGGAAGTCTGTCCGTTGATGGACCGAGCCGAGAGGGGAATGGCTACCTTGTAGTGTGTTCATACGGTATAGTAAACTCTGTTCAACTGGAGTCTTGTCGTTGTGTCATTTCCAGTTAACAGTATTAACGTGATTGGCCAGTTATAACAGGAAATGAGAGGCAGTATTAATGCGATTGGCCAGTTATAACAGGAAATTACAGTATTAATTAATGTGATTGGCCAGTTATAACAGGAAATGACAGTATTCATGAATGTGATTGGCCAGTTATAACAGGAAATGGGGCAGTATTTTCACGGCCGGATAAAAAAAACGTACCCAATTTAAACTGGTTACTACTCTTACCCAGAAACGAGAATATGCATATAATTAGTAGATTTGGATAGAAAACACCCTAAAGTTTCTAAAACTGTTTGAATGGTGTCTGTGAGTATAACAGAACTCATATGGCAGGCAAAAACCTGAGACAAATCCTAACAGGAAGTGGAAATCTGATTTGTGGAATCACTTTCAACCCTTTGCCTATGAAACACACCGTGAGTTAGGGTTCATTTAGCACTTCCTAAGGCTTCCACTAGATGTCAACAGTCTTTACAAAGTGGTTTGAGTCTTCTCCGGTAAAAAACTGACCGAACGAGAGGCCTGGGAAGTTGGTCATAGAGGGGGGGCCATTACTACTATGACGCGGGCGCCCGTGGGTACTCTCTCGTTCCGAAACGTTTAGTAAGACAATGCAATCGTCCGCCTTGAATATTATTGAAGTTCTGATTGAAAAAGGCCCTAAAGATTTATGTTATTACAACGTTTGACATGTTTGAACGAACGTAAATACATTTTTTTTTTTGCACATTCGTTAGGACATGTCCCGCGCGCTACAGTACATTATGAGTAGCCTTCGGAACACGCTAACAAGAAGAAGCTATTGGGACATAAATTATTAACTTTTTCGAACAAAACTACATTTGTTGTGGACCTGGGATTCCTGGAAGTGCCTTCTGATGAAGATAATCAAAGGTAAGGGAATATTTACAATAGTATATTTGGTTCCAAGATGGCGCTAACCTGTATCGCCTAGCCTATTTTTCTGAGCATAGCACCTCGTTTATTGCAAAGTGTGATTTCCCAGTAAAGTTATTTTAAAATCTAGCAATGCGGTTGCATTCACGAGATGTTCATCTATAATTCTTTGAATGACAATACTATATTTTAAAAATGTTTTCGAATAGTAATTTTGTATATTGTAGCGCTGATCCACCGGAAGCATTTGAGGGAAAATATTTTCTGAACGTCACGCGCCGATGTAAAATGCTGTTTTTATATATAAATATGAACTTTATCGAACAAAAAATGCATGTATTGTGTAACATGATGTCCTAGGAGTGTCATCTGACCTTCCCTGTGGCTCAGTTGGTAAAGCATGGTGTTTGCAACGCCAGGGTTGTGGGTTCGATTCCCACGGGGGGCCAGTACAAAAAAACAAATGCATGAAATGTATGTATTCACTACTGTAAGTCGCTCTGGATAAGAGCGTCTGCTAAATGACTCAAATGTAAATGTAATCTGATGAAGATTGTCAAAGGTTAGTGCTGCATTTAGCTGTGTTTTGGTTATTTGTGATGCATGCTAGTTGCTTTGAAAATGGCAGTGTGATTATTTTTGGCAGGGTACTCTCCTAACATAATCTAATGTTTTGCTTTTGCTGTAAAGCCTTTTTGAAATCGGACAACGTGGTTCGATTCAGGAGAGGTGCATCTATAAAATGGTGTAAAATAGTCATATGTTTGAGCATTTATGAGGTATTTATTTGTATTTCGCGCGACGCGATTCCACTGGCTGTTGACTAGGGTGGGATGCAAACATCCCACGTTTCCCAGACAGGTTAATGTGATTGGCCAGTTATAACAGGAAATGAGAGGCAGTGTTAACGTGATTGGCCAGTTATAACAGGAAATAAAACCGTTGAAGTATTGACAACGACCGGCAGCATCAAAAGGTATTGATTATCAACGATTGTCCTCGTAGCGGAAGAATGGATAGACAGGAGGTAGATAGGGGAGGGGGGGGGGTTGGTGCTGAGGGGGGTGTGTGTGTGTGTATCTCTGTGTGTGTGTGTATGTGTGTATGTGTGTATATGTGTATGTGTGTGTATGTGTGTGTGTGTGGAGAGTATGTATGTGTGTGTGTGTGTGTGTGTGTGTGTGTGTGTGTGTGTCTCTCAGACTTTGCTCTTCTTGGCCGGGGGTTCAGGGTTGATGTTGATGCGAGGGACTCCGGCCGTGGGCGTGTAGGGAATACGAGAAGTCGTCACCTTCTTACCGATGGTCTCGATCTGCAAGAAAACACACAGAGGAGACGCAGTCTGGTTATACCGGGTGTTTACCGGGTGTTTACCGGGTGTTTACCGGGTGTTTAACCGGGTGTGTACAGAGTTAACCTCGTAACCCCCCCAGGTTTGGGGGTATAGAGTCTGGTAACAGTGTGGATCTGTATTGGAACTTAGGAGGAGGGGGTGTGGATTTACTGAGTAACATGCTAATCAATTCAAGGACTGAGCGAATCACACGACTCTGAGGCGTGGCTCTGAATGGAGGCGGGAGAGAGAGGCACAGAGCCTGAGACCGGTGGTGAGAAATGGCCAATCAAAATAGATTATCTCATTAACCGTGTTATTTTTGGGGAAGCACAATAGATTCTGAGTTCAGGGCAAAATAAATGTATGTGAAAACTAATTTCTAAGATACGTAACTTTACAATTTTCCTAAATCACTTCCTTGTTTAAAAATCCCTTCCGCTGCTGGAACTTTGAAGTCCAGAATGTAGAGGGAGGGTCTAACGGTTAGACTAGCTGGTGACGGACTGAGAGATCAGCCAATTAAAACCAGCGGCTGTTTTCACTGCTCCTGCCATACTCTGTGAAACCAGGCGGTTTAGAGTAGGTGTGTGTGTGTGTTTGAGTTTAGGTGTGTGTGTGTGTGTGTTTAGGTGTGTTTAGGTGTGTGTGTGTGTTTAGGTGTGTGTGTGTTTAGGTGTGTGTGTGTTTAGGTGTGTGTGTGTGTAGGTGTGTAGGTGTGTGTGTGTGTGTGTGTGTACCTGGAAGCCAATGTTCTGAAGGCTGGGGTGAAGCTGGTCCAACAGCCGACGTCCGTCAAACAGAAACGCTGGCTTCAACATGTGGTCATAGATCCTCTCATAATCCAGCTCCTACACACACACACACACGCGATGTTAGGTGATTGGAGCAGTGTGTGTGTGTTTCAGGTGTGACTGTACCCCAGGCTACGTGGGGGACCAGTGTGAGTGTTGTATTAACAGTGTGTGTGTGTGTGTCTCACCTTGAACGTGTCCCACTCAGTGCAGATGACCAGAGCGTGAGCCCCATGACAGGCCTGGTAGGGATCCACTGATATGGTGACCAGCTCAGACACTACAGAACACAGATACACCGCTACAATACACAGATACACCGCTACAATACACAGATACACCGCTACAATACACAGATACACCGCTACAATACACCGCTACGATACACAGATACACCGCTACGATACACAGATACGATACACAGATACACCGCTACACCGCTACGATACACAGATACACCGCTACGATACACAGCTACACCGCTACGATACACAGCTACACCGCTACGATACACAGCTACACCGCTACGATACACAGCTACACCGCTACGATACACCGCTACGATACACCGCTACGATACACCGCTACGATACAGATACACCGCTACAATACACAGATACACAGATACACCGCTACAATACACAGATACACAGATACACCGCTACAATACACAGATACACCGCTACAATACACAGATACACCGCTACAATACACCGCTACAATACACAGATACACCGCTACAATACACCGCTACAATACACAGATACACCGCTACAATACACAGATACACCGCTACGATACACAGATACAATACACAGATACACAGATACACCGCTACAATACACAGATACACCGCTACAATACACAGATACAATACACAGATACACCGCTACAATACACCGCTACAATACACAGATACACCGCTACGATACACCGCTACGATACACCGCTACAATACACAGATACACAGATACACCGCTACAATACACAGATACACCGCTACAATACACAGATACACCGCTACAATACACCGCTACAATACACAGATACACCGCTACAATACACAGATACACCGCTACAATACACCGCTACAATACACAGATACACCGCTACAATACACAGATGCACCGCTACAATACACAGATGCACCGCTACATAGACACTACAATACACAGAGTTTAAGTTATATATGTGTAAGGGATGATTAACAAGTGCTATGCATTCTGTGGAAACTAATGCACGACGAGTAGAGACAGGCAGGCAGACAGGCAGACAGACAGACAGACAGACAGACAGGCAGACAGGCAGACAGACAGAAAGGCAGACAGGCAGGCAGGCAGGCAGACAGGCAGGCAGACAGGCAGGCAGACAGACAGACAGACAGGCAGGCAGACAGGCAGGCAGACAGACAGACAGCCAGCCAGACCCCCCCCCTCCCTCCCTCCCTACCTCTATGAGGGTCTTCAGAGATGTGTGGTTGGGAGAGGTCCAAGATGATCTGTTCCTTCAGGACTTTAGGGTCGTAGATGTGGAGCTTGGCTCCCTCATCCATCAGGTACTTAGATATATAGATACTAGAAGACTCCCTGAGAAACACACACACACACACATTTCAGTCATTTAGCAGGCACTCTTATCCAGAGAGACTCTTACAGGAGTGCTCTTGCTCAAGGCACTCTTTTCTTCACCTAGTCGACTCGAAGATTCGAACCAGCGACCTTTCGGTACTGGCCCAATCAATCAATCAATCGTTAAGCTACCTGCCATCCCATAATATGAATGATTAAGTCTGGGGGGGGGTTAATGTGTCTATATGAGTATATCAGGTCAAGGTTCCAAGACAGGCCCTTTACCCCCCCCACACACACACACACACACACTGATTAACCTGACACACACGAGAGACAGACAGAAGACAGACAGACAGACAGACAGACAGACAGACAGGCAGACAGACAGACAGACAGAGACAGAGAGAGAGACAGAGAGAGAGACACGCACTGCCCTTTACCCCTACAATACAGAAAGAGGAGACAAATTTGACCCCAATAACTACCGTGGGATAATGCGTCAACAGCAACCTTGGGAAAATCCTCTGCATTATCATTAACAGCAGACTGTTAAAGTGAAAACAATGTTCTGAGCAAATGTCAAATTGTCTTTTTACCAAATTACCGTACAACAGACCACGTATTCACCCTGCGCAGCCTAACTGACTAACAGACAAACCAAAACAAAGGCAAAGTCTTCTCATGCTTTGTTGATTTCACAAAAGCCTTCGACTCAATTTGGTCTGAGGGTCTGAGGGCCTGAGGGCCTGAGGGTCTGAGGGTCTGAGGGCCTGAGGGTCTGAGGGTCTGCTATACAAATGGATGGAAAGTGGTGTTGGGGGGAAAGCATACGACATTATAAAATCCATGTACACAAACAACAAGTTGTACTGTTAAAATTGTCAAAGAACACACACATTTCTTCCCACAGGGCCGTGGGGTGAGACAGGGATGCATCTTGAGCCCCACCCTCTTCAACATTTATATCAATGTATTGTCGACGGCACTAGAACAGTCTGCAGCACCCGGCCCTCACCCTACTAGAATCTGAAGTCAAATGTCTACTGTTTGCTGATGATCTGGTGCTTCTGTCCCCAACCAAGGAGGGCCTACAGCAGCACCTAGATCTGTCCCCAAACCAGGGAGGGCCTACAGCAGCACCTAGATCTGTCCCCAACCAAGGAGGTCCTACAGCAGCACCTAGATCTGTCCCCAACCAAGGAGGGCCTACAGCAACACCTAGATCTGTCCCCAACCAAGGAGGGCCTACAGCAACACCTAGATCTGTCCCCAACCAAGGAGGTCCTACAGCAGCACCTAGATCTGTCCCCAACCAAGGAGGGCCTACAGCAGCACCTAGATCTGTCCCCAACCATGGAGGGCCTACAGCAGCACCTAGATCTGTCCCCCAACCATGGAGGGCCTACAGCAGCACCTAGATCTGTCCCCAACCAAGGAGGGCCTACAGCAGCACCTAGATCTGTCCCCAACCAAGGAGGGCCTACAGCAACACCTAGATCTGTCCCCAACCATGGAGGGCCTACAGCAGCACCTAGATCTGTCCCCCAACCATGGAGGGCCTACAGCAGCACCTAGATCTGTCCCCAACCAAGGAGGGCCTACAGCAGCACCTAGATCTGTCCCCAACCAAGGAGGGCCTACAGCAACACCTAGATCTGTCCCCAACCAAGGAGGACCTACAGCAGCACCTAGATCTTCTGCACAGATTCTGACAGACCTGGGCCCTGAAAGACCTGGGCCCTGACAGACCTGGGCCCTGACAGACCTGGGCCCTGACAGACAAATCTCAGTAAGACCAGTAATGGTGTTCCAAAAAAGGTCCAGTTTCCAGGACCATGAATATAAATTCCATCTTGCCCTAAAGCACACAAAAAAAACTATACATACAGAGCAAACTAGAATGTTATTTGTCCCTAAACAGAGAGTACACAGTGGCAGAATACCTGACCACTGGGACTGACCCAAACTTAAGGAAAGGAGAGGAGAGAGGGAACGAGGAGGAAGAGGAGAGAGGGAACGAGGAGGAAGAGGAAGAGAGGGAACGAGGAGGAGGAAGAGAGGGAACGAGGAGGAGGAAGAGAGGGAACGAGGAGGAAGAGGAGGAACGAGGAGGAAGAGGAGAGAGGGAACGAGGAGGAAGAGGAGAGAGGGAACGAGGAGGAGGAAGAGAGAGGGAACGAGGAGGAGGAAGAGAGGGGGAACGAGGAGGAGGAAGAGAGAGGGAACGAGGAGGAGGAGGAAGAGAGGGAACGAGAGGAGGAGGAAGAGAGGGACCGAGGAGGAGGAAGAGAGGGAACGAGGAGGAGGAAGAGAGGGAACGAGGAGGAGGAAGAGAGGGAACGAGGAAGAGAGGGAACGAGGAGGAGGAAGAGAAGGAACGAGGAAGAGGAAGAGAAGGAACGAGGAAGAGGAAGAGAGGGAACGAGGAAGAGGAAGAGAGGGAACGAGGAGGAAGAGGAAGAGAGGGAACGAGGAGGAAGAGGAAGAGAGGGAACGAGGAGGAAAGGGAACGAGGAGGAGGAAGAGAGGGAACGAGGAGGAAGAGGAAGAGAGGGAACGAGGAGGAAGAGGAAGAGAGGGAACGAGGAGGAAGAGGAAGAGAGGGAACGAGGAGGAAGAGGAAGAGAGGGAACGAGGAGGAAGAGGAAGAGAGGGAACGAGGAGGAAGAGGAAGAGAGGGAACGAGGAGGAGGAAGAGAGGGAACGAGGAGGAGGAAGAGAGGGAACGAGGAGGAGGAAGAGAGGGAACGAGGAGGAGGAAGAGAGGGAACGAGGAGGAGGAAGAGAGGGAACGAGAGGAAGAGGAAGAGAGGGAACGAGGAGGAAGAGGAAGAGAGGGAACGAGGAGGAAGAGGAAGAGAGGGAACGAGGAGGAAGAGGAAGAGAGGGAACGAGGAGGAAGAGGAAGAGAGGGAACGAGGAGGAAGAGGAAGAGAGGGAACGAGGAGGAAGAGGAAGAGAGGGAACGAGGAGGAAGAGGAAGAGAGGGAACGAGGAGGAAGAGGAAGAGAGGGAACGAGGAGGAAGAGGAAGAGAGGGAACGAGGAGGAGGAAGAGAGGGAACGAGGAGGAGGAAGAGAGGGAACGAGGAGGAGGAAGAGAGGGAACGAGGAAGAGGAAGAGAGGGAACGAGGAAGAGGAAGAGAGGGAACGAGGAGGAGGAAGAGAGGGAACGAGGAGGAGGAAGAGAGGGAACGAGGAAGAGAGGTAACGAGGAGGAGGAAGAGGGAACGAGGAGGAAGAGGAAGAGAGGGAACGAGGAGGAAGAGGAGAGAGGGAACGAGGAGGAAGAGGAGAGAGGGAACGAGGAGGAAGAGGAGAGAGGGAACGAGGAGGAGGAAGAGAGGGAACGAGGAGGAGGAAGAGAGGGAACGAGGAGGAGGAAGAGAGGGAACGAGGAGGAGGAGGAAGAGAGGGAACGAGGAGGAGGAAGAGAGGGAACGAGGAGGAGGAAGAGAGGGAACGAGGAGGAGGAGGAAGAGAGGGAACGAGGAGGAGGAGGAAGAGAGGGAACGAGGAGGAGGAAGAGAGGGAACGAGGAAGAGAGGGAACGAGGAAGAGGAAGAGAAGGAACGAGGAAGAGGAGGAAAGGGAACGAGGAGGAGGAAGAGAGGGAACGAGGAGGAAGAGGAAGAGAGGGAACGAGGAGGAAGAGGAAGAGAGGGAACGAGGAGGAAGAGGAAGAGAGGGAACGAGGAGGAAGAGGAAGAGAGGGAACGAGGAGGAAGAGGAAGAGAGGGAACGAGGAGGAAGAGGAAGAGAGGGAACGAGGAGGAAGAGGAAGAGAGGAAGAGGAAGAGAGGAAGAGGAAGAGAGGGAACGAGGAGGAAGAGGAAGAGAGGGAACGAGGAGGAGGAAGAGAGGGAACGAGGAGGAGGAAGAGAGGGAACGAGGAGGAGGAAGAGAGGGAACGAGGAGGAGGAAGAGAGGGAACGAGGAGGAGGAAGAGAGGGAACGAGGAGGAGGAAGAGAGGGAACGAGGAAGAGGAAGAGAGGGAACGAGGAGGAAGAGAGGGAACGAGGAGGAAGAGGAAGAGAGGGAACGAGGAGGAAGAGGAAGAGAGGGAACGAGGAGGAAGAGGAAGAGAGGGAACGAGGAGGAAGAGGAAGAGAGGGAACGAGGAGGAAGAGGAAGAGAGGGAACGAGGAGGAGGAAGAGAGGGAACGAGGAGGAGGAAGAGAGGGAACGAGGAGGAGGAAGAGAGGGAACGAGGAGGAGGAAGAGAGGGAACGAGGAGGAGGAAGAGAGGGAACGAGGAAGAGGAAGAGAGGGAACGAGGAAGAGGAAGAGAGGGAACGAGGAAGAGGAAGAGAGGGAACGAGGAGGAGGAAGAGAGGGAACGAGGAAGAGAGGTAACGAGGAGGAGAGGTAACGAGGAGGAGGAAGAGGGAACGAGGAGGAAGAGGAAGAGAGGGAACGAGGAGGAAGAGAGGGAACGAGGAGGAAGAGGAGAGAGGGAACGAGGAGGAAGAGGAGAGAGGGAACGAGGAGGAAGAGGAGAGAGGGAACGAGGAGGAGGAAGAGAGGGAACGAGGAGGAGGAAGAGAGGGAACGAGGAGGAGGAAGAGAGGGAACGAGGAGGAGGAAGAGAGGGAACGAGGAGGAGGAAGAGAGGGAACGAGGAGGAGGAAGAGAGGGAACGAGGAAGAGGAAGAGAGGGAACGAGGAAGGGGAGGATAGGGAACGAGGAGGAGGAAGAGAGGGAACGAGGAAGAGGAAGAGAGGGAACGAGGAGGAAGAGGAAGAGAGGGAACGAGGAGGAAGAGGAAGAGAGGGAACGAGGAGGAAGAGGAAGAGAGGGAACGAGGAGGAAGAGGAAGAGAGGGAACGAGGAGGAAGAGGAAGAGAGGGAACGAGGAGGAAGAGGAAGAGAGGGAACGAGGAGGAAGAGGAAGAGAGGGAACGAGGAAGAGGAAGAGAGGGAACGAGGAGGAGGAAGAGAGGGAACGAGGAGGAGGAAGAGAGGGAACGAGGAGGAGGAAGAAGAGAGGGAACGAGGAGGAGGAAGAGAGGGAACGAGGAGGAGGAAGAGAGGGAACGAGGAGGAGGAAGAGAGGGAACGAGGAGGAGGAAGAGAGGGAACGAGGAGGAGGAAGAGAGGGAACGAGGAGGAGGAAGAGAGGGAACGAGGAGGAGGAAGAGAGGGAACGAGGAGGAGGAGGAAGAGGGAACGAGGAGGAGGAAGAGAGTGAACGAGGAGGAGGAAGAGAGGGAACGAGGAGGAGGAAGAGAGGGAACGAGGAGGAGGAAGAGAGGGAACGAGGAGGAGGAGGAGGAGAGGGAACGAGGAGGAGGAGGAGGAGAGGGAACGAGGAGGAGGAGGAGGAGAGGGAACGAGGAGGAGGAGGAGAGGGAACGAGGAGGAGGAAAAGAGGGAACGAGGAGGAGGAAGAGAGGGAACGAGGAGGAGGAGGAGAGGTAACGAGGAGGAGGAAGAGAGGGAACGAGGAGGAGGAAGAGAGGGAACGAGGAGGAGGAGGAGAGGTAATAGATACCTGGTATCTCCAGTGTCTTTCTTAAATGAGAATCCCAGCAGAGCGATCTTCTTCCCTGTCACTGTGTTAAATAGACAGTCAATGATCCGACACGCAAACCTCCTGCGCTGGTACTCATTCATATCAATCACCTGGAGAGAGGAGGAGGAGGAGAGGACAGGAAGGGGGGAGGGAGAGGAAGGAGGGAGGGAGAGGAGGGAGGGGAAGGAGGGTGGGAGGGAGGAGGAGGGAAGGAAGGAGGGAGGAGCGAGGGGAGGAGGAGGAGAGGAAGGAGGGAGGAGGGAGAGGAAGGGGGGAGAGGAGGGAGGGAGGGGGAGAGGAGGAGAGGAAGGGGGGGAGGAGAGGAGGAGAGGAAGGGGGGAGGAGAGGAAGGAGGGAGGAGAGGAAGAAGAGAAAGGAGGGAAGATGGAGAGAAGATGGAGGGAGGGAAAGGAGGGAGGATGGAGGGAGGGAGAGGAAGGGAGAAAAGGAAGGAGGTGTGATGAAAGAATAATAAATACAGCTGTGAGCAGCAATGAACGGGGTTCACAGGACGACAGAAAGGACACAAGATGAGTCGGAGAACAAAGCAAGCACTATCATGTTGGAAATATCTTTACACACGCAAATAATGAGTTGTTAACAGTATCAAATGAAGTGTGGTTGGTCTTTGGGATGTCGATGACAAGTTTATAGTTGATAGGCCACTGTGGAGTGGATTTACTGTGGTTTAAAATGGACACGTAAAATTAGATTTTTTGATTTGTCAATAACTCGGCATTCCTCTTGACCCTTAGCTTTTCTCATGTTAAGACATGTAACCATGGTTACCATATTCCACGAGTTCGTATGGTTCCATTCCACATGTGTTATACTCGGTACCGGCGGCCCTCCGGCGCCCTGACTCGGTACCGGCGGCCCTCCGGCGCCCTGACTCGGTACCGGTAACCCTCCTGCACACTGCGAATCCCTAATAATACATTTTATTATGTTCTTTCCAAGACATTGAAAGATAAAGTATAAAATCACACATTAAAATCCAAAGCCAGTATATATATATACACTGCTCAAAAAAATAAAGGGAACACTTAAACAACACATCCTAGATCTGAATCAATGAAATAATCTTATTAAATACTTTTTTCGTTGAATGTGCTGACAACAAAATCACACAAAAATAATCAATGGAAATCCAATTTATCAACCCATGGAGGTCTGGATTTGGAGTCACACTCAAAATTAAAGTGGAAAATCACACTACAGGCTGATCCAACTTTGATGTAATGTCCTTAAAACAAGTCAAAATGAGGCTCAGTAGTGTGTGTGGCCTCCACGTGCCTGTATGACCTCCCTACAACGCCTGGGCATGCTCCTGATGAGGTGGCGGATGGTCTCCTGAGGGATCTCCTCCCAGACCTGGACTAAAGCATCCGCCAACTCCTGGACAGTCTGTGGTGCAACGTGGCGTTGGTGGATAGAGCGAGACATGATGTCCCAGATGTGCTCAATTGGATTCAGGTCTAGAGAACGGGCGGGCCAGTCCATAGCATCAATGCCTTCCTCTTGCAGGAACTGCTGACACACTCCAGCCACATGAGGTCTAGCATTGTCTTGCATTAGGAGGAA
>NW_025548914.1:47500-90000 GCF_905237065.1 Salmo salar
AGAGATGAATACACACACACACACACACACACACACACAGAGAGATGAATACAGAGACCCATAACATTGTAATAACCAGGTATTGTAACCAGGTGTTATAACCAGGTATTGTAACCAGGTATTGTAACCAGGTATTGTAACCAGGTCCAGGTATTATAACCAGGTATTGTAATAACCAGGTATTGTAATAACCAGGTATTGTAATAACCAGGTATTGTAACCAGGTATTGTAACCAGGTCCAGGTATTGTAACCAGGTATTGTAACCAGGTATTATAACCAGGTATTGTAACCAGGTATTATAACCAGGTATTGTAACCAGGTATTATAACCAGGTCCAGGTATTGTAATAACCAGGTATTATAACCAGGTATTATAACCAGGTATTATAACCAGGTATTGTAACCAGGTATTGTAACCAGGTATTGTAACCAGGTATTGTAACCAGGTCCAGGTATTGTAATAACCAGGTATTGTAATAACCAGGTATTGTAATAACCAGGTATTGTAATAACCAGGTATTGTAACCAGGTATTATAACCAGGTCCAGGTATTGTAACCAGGTATTATAACCAGGTATTGTAACCAGGTATTATAACCAGGTATTGTAACCAGGTATTGTAACCAGGTCCAGGTATTATAACCAGGTATTGTAACCAGGTATTGTAACCAGGTATTGTAACCAGGTATTGTAACCAGGTATTGTAACCAGGTATTGTAACCAGGTATTGTAACCAGGTATTATAACCAGGTCCAGGTCTTATAACCAGGTCCAGGTATTATAACCAGGTATTGTAACCAGGTATTGTAACCAGGTATTGTAACCAGGTATTGTAACCAGGTATTGTAACCAGGTCCAGGTATTATAACCAGGTATTGTAACCAGGTATTGTAACCAGGTATTGTAACCAGGTATTGTAACCAGGTCCAGGTATTGTAACCAGGTATTATAACCAGGTATTGTAATAACCAGGTATTGTAACCAGGTATTGTAACCAGGTATTGTAACCAGGTATTGTAACCAGGTATTGTAACCAGGTCCAGGTATTGTAACCAGGTATTGTAACCAGGTATTGTAACCAGGTCCAGGTATTGTAACCAGGTATTGTAACCAGGTATTGTAACCAGGTATTGTAACCAGGTATTGTAACCAGGTCCAGGTATTGTAACCAGGTATTATAACCAGGTATTGTAACCAGGTATTGTAACCAGGTATTGTAACCAGGTCCAGGTATTGTAACCAGGTATTATAACCAGGTATTGTAACCAGGTATTATAACCAGGTATTGTAACCAGGTATTGTAACCAGGTATTGTAACCAGGTATTATAACCAGGTATTGTAACCAGGTATTGTAACCAGGTCCAGGTATTGTAACCAGGTATTATAACCAGGTATTGTAACCAGGTATTGTAACCAGGTATTGTAACCAGGTATTATAACCAGGTATTGTAACCAGGTATTGTAACCAGGTATTGTAACCAGGTATTGTAACCAGGTATTGTAACCAGGTATTGTAACCAGGTATTATAACCAGGTATTATAACCAGGTATTGTAACCAGGTCCAGGTATTGTAACCAGGTATTGTAACCAGGTCCAGGTATTGTAACCAGGTATTGTAACCAGGTATTGTAACCAGGTATTGTAACCAGGTCCAGGTATTGTAACCAGGTATTATAACCAGGTCCAGGTATTGTAACCAGGTATTGTAACCAGGTATTGTAACCAGGTCCAGGTATTGTAACCAGGTATTATAACCAGGTATTGTAACCAGGTATTATAACCAGGTCCAGGTATTATAACCAGGTATTGTAACCAGGTATTGTAACCAGGTATTATAACCAGGTATTATAACCAGGTATTATAACCAGGTCCAGGTATTGTAACCAGGTATTGTAACCAGGTATTGTAACCAGGTCCAGGTATTGTAACCAGGTATTATAACCAGGTATTGTAACCAGGTATTGTAACCAGGTATTGTAACCAGGTATTGTAACCAGGTCCAGGTATTGTAACCAGGTATTGTAACCAGGTATTGTAACCAGGTATTATAACCAGGTATTGTAACCAGGTATTGTAACCAGGTATTGTAACCAGGTATTGTAACCAGGTATTCACCTACCTGCAGGTTGAGGTTGGGTTTGGTGTTGGAGTCAAATATCCGTCTGATGCTCTCAGCCGCTCGGACAGGAACCGTGCTCTTCTCCGTGACGATCTTGTAACCGTCGGAAACCTCAACGATGCGGCGAGCGCAGGCCTCTATGTACTTTAGGTCGGCGGCACGCCCCTTCCCCATCCCATAGGTCTTAGTGGGGGTGTTCACCTGGGGAGGGACGACAGGAACTCAGACACACACTACAGACAGACAGACAGACACACAGACAGACAGACACCTACAGACAGACAGACAGACACACAGACACCTACAGACAGACAGACACCGACAGACAGACAGAGACCGACAGACAGACAGAGACACCGACAGACAGACAGAGACACCGACAGACAGACAGAGACACCGACAGACAGAGACACCGACAGACAGACAGAGACACCGACAGACAGACAGACAGACAGAGACACCTACAGACAGAGACACCGACAGACCGACAGACAGACAGAGACACCGACAGACAGACAGAGACACCGACAGACAGAGACACCTACAGACAGACAGACACCGACAGACAGACAGAGACCGACAGACAGACAGAGACACCGACAGACAGACAGAGACACCGACAGACAGACAGACAGACAGACAGACAGACAGACAGACAGACAGACAGACAGACAGACAGACAGACAGACAGACAGACAGACAGACTCACTGAAATAAAGACGAGGTCAGCATCTCTGATGGCAGAATCTATATCTGTAGAGAAGAAGAGATTCTTCCCTCGGCATGACTCCACCACCTCCTTCAACCCTGGCTAGAGAGGGAGGGAGGGAGGGAGAGAGAAGCGGAGAGAGAAGCAGAGAGAGAGAGAGAGAGAAAGGGAGGGGGAGAGAGAGAGAGAAGGAGAGAAGGAGAGAAGGAGAGAGAATGAGAGAGAGAGAATGAGGGAGGGAGGTGAATAAATATTTGATAACTAAAATATAAGTGTTCAGCACCCTGAGTCAATACATGTTAGAAACACCTTTAGCAGCGATTACAGCTGGGAGTCTTCCTGGGTAAGTCTCTAAGAGCTTTCCACACCTGGGTTGTTGTAATGGAAATTATATGATTAAAGGTTTGACTAAATGATTTCACTCAGAAACCTTATAACCTGTTGAAATGTATTGGAAATAAGGTTATAATAATGGGTTAAAAACTATATTCCAATACTGTGTGTGAATAAGACACTGTTCAAAATGAGCAGGGCAGAGTTAACGAGACGACCTTGGGAAAGGAACAGGAGAAGAAGCCTCCCTAAATTAGGGAGAGAAACAACGGCCTGGGAACGGCTTAGTTGGCAGGAGATCAGAAGACAGGTAGCAAGGTTGATAAGGAATGTATGTGTACTGTGGGAAAAATACATCCGCCCTAAAGCTGGGGTGGAGTTCTCTACTGACGTAAGTGTGTGTGTGTGTGTGTGTTAATATAAAAGGCTTTGTGTACATTGTAAGGATTTTCAGAGCTCTCATAAATAAACGTTTTCACCATTGTGGGCTGGTTCTCCTTCTGCGTCATTTAACCAGAATCTTACACCCTCTGTTGGGGCCAGACTGAGTAGTTTAATGGAAGTTCGGTTTAACAACATTGATAACTTAATTCACGTAACAGTTGTATAATATTAGTCCATTGTTATTGTCAGAATTCTTCAAGCTCTACCACGATTGCTAGATAACAATGTTCAAGTCTTGCCATAGACGTTTATGTGTGTGTTTGTGTGTATGTACAACTGTGTGTGTACGTGTGGTGTGTGTATGTCTGTGTGTGTGTGGTGTGTGTGTGTGTGTGATACCTCGTATATGGGCAGTGTGTCGGAGTTCCAGGCGTTGATCCGTGATTCGTTGACGTCGACCACTGTCACGTGGATCTCTGGACACATGTGGGCGATGACACTGCAGGTTGGCCCTCCCACATAGCCAGCTCCTATACAGCAGATTCTGTTGATCTGGAACATCTGGGGAGAGAGAGAGGGAGGCGGAGAGAGAGAGGCGGAGAGAGAGAGAGAGAGGCAGAGAGAGAGAAGAGAGAGGCAGAGAGAGAGAGAGAGGCAGAGAGAGAGAGAGAGCAGAGAGAGAGAGAGAGAGAGAGAGGCAGAGGCAGAGAGAGAGAGAGGCAGAGAGAGAGAGAGGCGAGAGAGAGAGAGGCAGAGAGAGAGAGAGAGAGACAGACGAGAGAGAGAGAGACAGAAAGACAGAGAGACAGAGAGAGAGAGACAGAGAGAGAGAGGAGACATCAGTCTAAATATTCTTTGTATTGATATGTACATTTGCCAAGTGCTTGTCAGTAACATGACCTTCAAGACTCAACAGCATTATTGTCAACCAGGGTTGGGCAGGTTACTGTCTAAATGTAATCCCTTAGTTACTAACCTGTCCAAAACTGTAATCAGTAAAGTTACTTTTGACTTTTAGATTACTTTTCCCTTTAAGAGGCAGTAAGAAGAAAACAAACATGTATGTTACTAATTGAACGACATCTATCGCAGGATAAATCAATGTTAAAGTTCACACAGCTGGTCATATATATGGATGTTGAATGTTACTTTATGGGTTGGTTATGTTGGCTTCTAACCCATCGCTTTCTACTACATATAACAATACGATTAAATTATATCTTTTGTTTTTGTATATACAAAGTCTATCAGAATTCCAGTCATTTCAACAACAAAAATGTTTATACCCCTTAATCTTCAAGAATAGGACTTGGAAATATGGAAATATAGATTAGACAAAATTGTTTTTCCGGAGCATAACCCCCCAAAAACGAAGGACTTATTAGCCAGCCTTACTCTGTTGTTGTCATGGAGACTGATCGGGCATCGTGCAGCTGTTGCAAGAGCTCATTTTTCCACTTGTTCCAAAAACAAAATGTTTGATAGGCCGATTAAATGTATTGAATTCAAATCATTATTGGGTTCAAATACACATTTAGATGAGTGAACAGCCCGTCCACAACAACCACAATCCGTAAGGCGTAAAAATCGCTAAATGAGAGAGCAGCAGTGTGATTCACGTTAACGCGCTATGTAGATGTCAGTAATAAGTCATGTCCGTATCGCCGTAGACGACGCCACCGCTGTCATCCTTTACCGCCGAGCGTTTATTC
The DNA here is from genome assembly GCF_905237065.1 of Salmo salar. Taxonomy (NCBI): domain Eukaryota; kingdom Metazoa; phylum Chordata; class Actinopteri; order Salmoniformes; family Salmonidae; genus Salmo; species Salmo salar. The sequence continues at coordinate 52,760 of NW_025548914.1, forward strand.
ACGTTGGTTCATCTTTTGGATGGCGACAGCAGTCGACCACCGTTGGAAAAACACAGCTTGGACTGTAACCTAGAAAAACCTTCTTCCTGCTACATCCCCCTCCATCTATCAAACACATCTGGTGTGTCATCATGAGTGGTCTCTGATTGGTGTGTCATCATGAGTGGTCTCTGATTGGCGTGTCATCATTAGTGGTCTCTGATTGGCGTGTCATCATTAGTGGTCTCTGATTGGCGTGTCATCATTAGTGGTCTCTGATTGGTGTGTCATCATGAGTGGTCTCTGATTGGTGTGTCATCATGAGTGGTCTCTGATTGGTGTGTCATCATTAGTGGTCTCTGATTGGTGTGTCATTAGTGGTCTCTGATTGGTGTGTCATCATTAGTGGTCTCTGATTGGTGTGTCATTAGTGGTCTCTGATTGGTGTGTCATCATTAGTGGTCTCTGATTGGTGTGTCATCATTAGTGGTCTCTGATTGGTGTGTCATCATGAGTGGTCTCTGATTGGTGTGTCATCATGAGTGGTCTCTGATTGGTGTGTCATCATGAGTGGTCTCTGATTGGTGTGTCATCATGAGTGGTCTCTGATTGGTGTGTCATCATTAGTGGTCTCTGATTGGTGTGTCATCATTAGTGGTCTCTGATTGGTGTGTCATCATTAGTGGTCTCTGATTGGTGTGTCATTAGTGGTCTCTGATTGGTGTGTCATCATGAGTGGTCTCTGATTGGTGTGTCATCATGAGTGGTCTGATTGGTGTGTCATCATTAGTGGTCTCTGATTGGTGTGTCATCATTAGTGGTCTCTGATTGGTGTGTCATCATTAGTGGTCTCTGATTGGTGTGTCATTAGTGGTCTCTGATTGGTGTGTCATCATGAGTGGTCTCTGATTGGTGTGTCATCATTAGTGGTCTCTGATTGGTGTGTCATCATGAGTGGTCTCTGATTGGTGTGTCATCATTAGTGGTCTCTGATTGGTGTGTCATCATTAGTGGTCTCTGATTGGTGTGTCATCATTAGTGGTCTCTGATTGGTGGTCATCATTTGGTGTGTTATCATGGTGGTCTCTGATTGGTGGTCAGACTCACTCAGGTGGAACAAATGTAAACATTGTGTCTTTTTTCTAAGTTGAATTGAGAAAACAGATTAGTGGCAAAGATTTTTCACCCACAAACCTCCTTTCTGAATAAAAAAAAAAAAGTCACCCTTGAACTAATCATGTAGTTTTTCATGTAGTATCTGTAATCTGATTACAATATGTTTGTAATGTAATCCGTTACTTCCCAACCCTGGTGGCAACTAGCTAAGGAAAAACTTCCTGGAGGGAAGAATTCTGAATTAAAACAAACCAGAAAAACAAAAGTAGAAAAGTCGAGACAAATTAAACTTCAGAGAATATGACCCTCACTTGAGTGAAGAACTGAAGCCAAATAGCTCATTTAAAAACAGTTGTATAATATTAGCCTATTTGGACAAGGGTTGTGTGTATGGAAAAGAAAACCAGTTTATTACGTAACCGTGTGTGAATGTATTGTAATAAAACAGGCAGGGAGCAGGCCTTGAACCCTCGACCTTCTAAACCCGAAGTCCAGCGTTAACATGCTCAGGCGGTAGAGTCCATATCCGCGTTGAGAAACCCAGGGTCGTTCCACTATTAAACTGTCATAGCCGCGCTAAACTCCGCACAACAACTTTCACCATCAAGTCACACATTCTGGATTAATACCTCGATGTCTGAAACCAGATAAATACAGGAACTTTTTCATTCCCTTCTTATTTTAGGATGCGTTCATAAATTCACTCCGGCTATCTACTCCGATTTCAGAGCGTCTTGAGGGGACCAGAACGCAGAATAACTGATACCAGCTAGTCAGTTAACCAGCTAGTCAGTTAACCAGCCAACCAGCTAGTCAGTTAACCAGCTCGTCAGCTAGCCAGTTAACCAGCTAGTCAGTTAACCAGCTAACCAGCTAGTCAGTTAACCAGCTCGTCAGTCAGCCAGCCAGCTAACCAGCTCGTCAGCTAACCAGTTAGTCAGCTAGTCAGTCAGCCAGCTAGTCAGCTCGTCAGTTAACCAGCTAGCCAGTTAACCAGTTAACCAGTTAGCATGGGTGCTTGACTACTGTTGTTAGGGTCAGAACACTGAATTGGTTGGATTATTCTACTCGGCTAAAAATTAATCTGAGAGAGATAATCAATCACAACAAATATGAACGTCCCAACAGTTCAATAACAGTTCTAACGTTATTCTAACTTATTAGTAAATGACATAGCTAGTTAGTAGTAACACTTACCACTGCGGAGTCAACTACCCGGATAACTTCAATTTCTCGTTATAATCGGTATAAATCAGATGTCTCCTTGTTACTGACGCGCTGTAAATTGATCAGTAATATTGATCAGTATTGTTTCTTAGCAGATCTATGTTTGAGGGAGGTTGTGGAAGGGGTCGATAGTTGCTCTACTGAAAACCCTTTTAGTTACAAACGAGAGCTCAGTAATGTTGACATTTATACTGGGTTTACACTAGATGCCACAGTCACAAAGTCAAATGGTCCATATTGTTAAAAATTCGTAAAAAAAATAAAGAGATGTTTGCTCTTAATTTAGGGTTAGGAATAAGGTTAGCAGTGTGGTTAAGGTTTAAAATAAACAATTTAATTAAGAGAAACTTACGAAATAGGCGAGGGGGGGTTGACTTTGTGACTGTGGTAACTAGTGGCGATCATTGTACAAATTGGGCGAAGAGAAGTCTTCCGGGGTCTGCGTCGCGAACAGCCAATCAGCGAGTGGGACGTTATTATGGTTCGTTCCGGATGGGGCAGGGTTCAAAAAGATTAACAATACAGTGTTGTCATGGTGAGCTCAGCTGGAATGGATTTGTTTCTGTCCCAGATGGCCACCTATCTCCTATATATATAGGCTCTGGTCCAAACTAGTGCACTATGTAGGAAACAGGGTTGCCATTTGGGACACGGAAGAGTATCACTGAAATGTGCTTTTATATGACATTGACAAATAGGACATTCATGATTAGGTTTGGATTTGAGAAGAGGACAGAGAGTTAACCTTGTTCACACAACACTTCTATCTATTGACACACAGGAAGTCAGACAGACACACAGGAAGTCAGACAGACGACCAGGAAGCTGTTGTATTACAGTTTATTCATTGTTTTGTAAGGTAAAGTGCATAGTTGAAGCCCTTTCTTGCTCTCTGTTAAGACTAATACTAGTAATAATGACAGTGTTTTGATTAGAGGCCTCCACTGGCAGCACACAAGGCTACGTCCCACATGGCGCCCTATTCCCTATATAGTGCACTACTTCTGACTAGAGCCCTCCTTTTTTTGTTGTTGACATCCTGGTCAAAGTAGTGCACTATACTAGGACTCCCGAGTGGCGCAGCGGTCTAAGGCACTGCATCTCAGTCCTAGAGGCGTCACTACAGACACCCTGGTTCGAATCCAGGCTGTATGACAACCGGCCGTGATTGGGAGTCCCATAAGGCGGCACACGATTGGCCCAGTGTTGTCTGGATTTGGCCGTGGGGGGGGTAGGCTGTCATTGTAAATAAGAACTTGTTCTTAACTGACTTGCCTAGTTAAATAAAAGTTACATTAAAATAAACTGTATATAGGGAATAGGGTGCCTAGGTAGTGCACTATACTGTATATAGGGTGCCTAGGTAGTGCACTATACTGTATATGGGGAATAGGGTGCCTAGGTAGTGCACTATACTGTATATAGGGTGCCTAGGTAGTGCACTATACTGTATATAGGGAATAGGGTGCCTAGGTAGTGCACTATACTGTATATAGGGAATAGGGTGCCTAGGTAGTGCACTATACTGTATATGGGGAATAGGGTGCCTAGGTAGTGCACTATACTGTATATGGGGAATAGGGTACCTAGGTAGTGCACTATACTGTATATGGGGAATAGGGTGCCTAGGTAGTGCACTATACTGTATATAGGGACATATATAAGGCCCCTGAGTTATTCCATGTCGCAACCTGACAGAAAAAAACCCCCAGTGCATTTCAACGTTTTAGATTATAATAACTTGGCCTTTTTGGCCTCTGTAGCTGAACCATTAACACTGGTGTTAACCATTTCCTGCCCACAGCAAGAGAACAGGTTCCATTGTCCTCCATCTTAAAACACACCCTATTCCCTATTTAGACCTCCCGTCTACCTCATCTCTTACACTACGCCTCACAGCAGAGGCTAACAGCATCCCAAATCACACCCTATTCCCTATTTAGACCTCCCGTCTACCTCGTCTCTTACACTACGCCTCACAGCAGAGGCTAACAGCATCCCAAATCACACCCTATTCTCTAAATAGTGCACTTCTCTTGCCAGAGCCCTGGACATAAGTAGTGTACTAATATAAGGAATAGGGATCTATTTTAGGGAGAAGTTCACGTTCACTCTGCCCAACACCTAACAGAGAGAGAGAGAGAGAGAGAGAGAGAGAGAGAGAGACAGAGAGAGACGAGAGAGAGAGAGAGAGACAGAGAGAGAGAGAGAGAGACAGAGAGAGAGAGAGAGAGACAGAGAGAGAGAGAGAGAGAGAGAGAGAGAGAGAGAGAGACAGAGAGAGAGAGAGAGAGAGAGACAGAGAGAGAGAGAGAGAGAGACAGAGAGAGAGAGAGAGAGAGAGAGAGAGAGAGAGAGAGAGAGAGAGACAGAGAGAGAGAGAGAGAGAGAGAGAGAGAGAGAGAGAGAGAGAGAGAGAGAGAGGGGGTTTAATATAAAATAGCTTTTTCAAAATGGCGTATCGGCTTCAAAACAGACAGATTTAAAAAAAAAATAAAAAAAATAAACCCTGGGGTGTATTCATTCCGTCTTGCAACGGAAACCCGCTAATCATTTTAGGGGCCTACCTACATTTGTCCAATAGAAACTCTGGAGTAAAAAAAGGTTTCTGATGCAAAACATTGTTTTGTTGTTGCAACAACCTAAAAATGTTTTGCAACAGAATAGACTTAATGAATACACCCCATGACCTGACTACAATAACACATGTTGAACTACACTATGACATCATCAACGCACGCTACGCTCAGATCCATTGTGACGTCACTGCGGAATGTTGGGTGTTGATTCTGAAGAGCCCCTCCCCCTTCTTGTTGCTAAGTGATTCTATTCTCCCCCTTCTTGTTGCTAAGTGATTCTATTCTCCCCCTTGTTGCTAAGTGATTCTATTCTCCCCCTTGTTGCTAAGTGATTCTATTCCCCCCCTTGTTGCTAAGTGATTCTAATCCCCCCCTTGTTGCTAAGTGATTCTATTCCCCCCCATCACTGCGGAATGTTGGGTGTCGATTCTGAAGAGCCCCTCCCCCTTCTTGTTGCTAAGTGATTCTATCTCCCCCCAATAAACTAGATGACTAGTGACTGGCTAGTTGATCAGACCAATCAATAAACTAGATGACTAGTGACTAGCTAGTTGACCATAGCAAAATAATGTCTGCGTCCCAAATTGCACCTTAGTCTATGTAGTGCACTAATTCTGACTAGAGCCCTATGTAGTGCACTAATTCTGACTAGACTAATTCTGACTAGAGCCCTATGTAATGCACTAATTCTGACTAGACTAATTCTGACTAGAGCCCTATGTAATGCACTAATTCTGACTAGACTAATTCTGACTAGAGCCCTATGTAGTGCACTAATTCTGACTAGACTAATTCTGACTAGAGCCCTATGTAATGCACTAATTCTGACTAGACTAATTCTGACTAGAGCCCTATGTAGTGCACTAATTCTGACTAGACTAATTCTGACTAGAGCCCCATGTAATGCACTAATTCTGACTAGAGCCCTATGTAGTGCACTAATTCTGACTTGACTAATTCTGACTAGACTAATTCTGACTAGAGCCCTATGTAGTGCACTAATTCTGACTAGAGTAATTCTGACTAGAGCCCTATGTAATGCACTAATTCTGACTAGAGCCCTATGTAATGCACTAATTCTGACTAGAGCCCCATGTAGTGCACTAATTCTGACTAGACTAATTCTGACTAGAGCCCTATGTAATGCACTAATTCTGACTAGACTAATTCTGACTAGAGCCCCATGTAATGCACTAATTCTGACTAGACTAATTCTGACTAGAGCCCTATGTAGTGCACTAATTCTGACTAGACTAATTCTGACTAGAGCCCTATGTAGTGCACTAATTCTGACTAGAGCCCCATGTAGTGCACTAGAAAGGCCCATCTGAGATGCAGCCAGTGATGCCCAGAGGGAAGAGGACAGTATAAAAGGCTGATCCAGACTCTACATTCCCGCCCCTCTGAGGTAGATTAGCAGAACACACAAAGTGGAATTTCTAAATGTGCTTTTTGTATATCAGCAGTTTCTCTCTCGTTATGTTAGTCACCTCTTCCCCTACTGTATTTATTTATTTTGCTCCTTTGCACCCCAGTATTTCTACTTGGCACTTTCTGCTACTACAAATCTACCATTCCAGTGTTTTAATTGCTATATTGTATTTACTTTGCCACTATGGCCTATTTATTGCCTTTACCTCCCTTATCTCACCTCATTTGCTCACATTGTATATAGACTTATTTTTCTACTGTATTATTGACTGTATGTTTGTTTATGTGTAACTCTGTGTTGTTGTATGTTGTCGAACTGCTTTGCTTTATCTTGGCCAGGTCGCAGTTGTAAATGAGAACTTGTTCTCCACTAGCCTACCTGGTTAAATAAAGGACTTGTTCTCCACTACCCTACCTGGTTAAATAAAGGACTTGTTCTCCACTAGCCTACCTGGTTAAATAAAGGACTTGTTCTCCACTACCCTACCTGGTTAAATAAAGGACTTGTTCTCCACTACCCTACCTGGTTAAATAAAGGACTTGTTCTCCACTAGCCTACCTGGTTAAATAAAGGACTTGTTCTCCACTACCCTACCTGGTTAAATAAAGGACTTGTTCTCCACTACCCTACCTGGTTAAATAAAGGACTTGTTCTCCACTACCCTACCTGGTTAAATAAAGGACTTGTTCTCCACTAGTCTACCTGGTTAAATAAAGGTGAAATAAAATAAAAAATAAAATAAGAAAATAGATGTGGGTATGCAGACCCGTGAACAACTGTGGATCCCGCACCCTCATCCCTGGCCTATATAGTGCACTACCCCCATAGGGCTCTGGTCAAAAGTAGTGCACTACCCCCATAGGGCTCTGGTCAAAAGTAGTGCACTACCCCCATAGGGCTCTGGTCAAAAGTAGTGCACTACCCCCATAGGGCTCTGGTCAAAAGTAGTGCACTACCCCCATAGGGCTCTGGTCAAAAGTAGTGCACTACCTCCATAGGGCTCTGGTCAAAAGTAGTGCACTACCCCCATAGGGCTCTGGTCAAAAGTAGTGCACTACCCCCATAGGGCTCTGGTCAAAAGTAGTGCACTACCCCATAGGGCTCTGGTCAAAAGTAGTGCACTACCCCCATAGGGCTCTGGTCAAAAGTAGTGCACTACCCCCATAGGGCTCTGGTCAAAAGTAGTGCACTAACCCCATAGGGCTCTGGTCTAAAGTAGTGCACTACCTCCATAGGGCTCTGGTCAAAAGTAGTGCACTATACAGGAAATACATGTTGATGTACAGGGGTCAGAGGTCGCAGTAAGCTGTTGGGTTTCCGGGTACCAACGTAGAACGGCAGAACGGCTGGTGGTTCCGTTTGGTTCCGTTGCTAGTCCACCGGGGGAGATGGGGGCTCCTGGTCACGACTCTGTTAAAACACAACACCACCGGAGGAACAACGGTAAACAAACAAACAAATACATAAAACAATATCAAAACCATCCCTTCATCCACCCTCCTCTTCTTCATCCACCCTCCTCTCCTCCATCCACCCTCCTCTTCTTCATCCCCCCTCCTCTCCTCCATCCACCCTCTTCTTCATCCACCCTCCTCTTCTCCATCCACCCTCCTCTTCTTCATCCACCCTCCTCTTCTCCATCCACCCTCCCCTTCTCCATCCACCCTCCGCTTCTTCATCCACCCTCCGCTTCTCCATCCACCCTCCTCTTCTCCATCCACCCTCCTCTTCTTCATCCACCCTCCATTTCTCCATCCACCCTCCTCTTCTTCATCCACCCTCCTCTTCTCCATCCACCCTCCTCTTCTTCATCCACCCTCCTCTTCTCCATCCACCCTCCTCTTCTCCATCCACCCTCCTCTTCTCCATCCACCCTCCGCTTCTCCATCCACCCTCCTCTTCTTCATCCACCCTCCGCTTCTCCATCCACCCTCCTCTTCTCCATCCACCCTCCTCTTCTCCATCCCCCCTCCTCTTCTTCTTCATCCCCCCTCCTCTTCTTCTTCATCCCCTCCTCTTCTCCATCCCCCCTCCTCTTCTCCATCCCCCCTCCTCTTCTCCATCCACCCTCCTCTTCTCGATCCACCCTCCTCTTCTTCATCCCCCTCCTGTTCTCCATCCCCCTCCTCTTCTCCATCCACCCTCCTCTTCTTCATCCACCCTCTTCTTCATCCCCCTCCTCTTCTCCAGCCCCCCCTCCTGTTCTTCATCCCCCTCCTGTTCTTCATCCCCCTCCTCTCCTCCATCCACCCTCCTCTTCTTCAACCACCCTCCTGTTCTTCATCCACCCTCCTCTTCTCCATCCACCCTCCTCTTCTCCATCCACCCTCCTCTTCTCCATCCACCCTCCTCTTCTCCATCCACCCTCCTCTTCTCCATCCACCCTCCTCTTCTCCATCCACCCTCCTCTTCTCCATCCACCCTCCTGTTCTCCATCCACCCTCCGCTTCTCCATCCCCCCTCCGCTTCTCCATCCCCCCTCCGCTTCTCCATCCCCCCTCCTCTTCTCCATCCACCCTCCTCTTCTCCATCCACCCTCTATCCCTCCTCCTCCCTCTATCCCTCCTCCTCCCTCTATATGTACATTGTGGGGTCCAATAGGATCCCTCTATACGAACGTTGTGAGGTCCAATAGGATCCCTCTATACGTACGTTGTGGGGTCCAATAGGATCCCTCTATACGAACGTTGTGATGTCCAATAGGATCCCTCTATATGTACGTTGTGGGGTCCAATAGGATCCCTCTATACGTACGTTGTGGGGTCCAATAGGATCCCTCTATACGTACGTTGTGGGGTCCAGTAGGTTCCCTCTATACCTCCTCCTCCCTCCATACCTACACTGTGAGGTCCAGTAGGTTCCCTCCTCCTCCCTCCATACCTACACTGTGAGGTCCAGTAGATTCCCTCCTCCTCCCTCCATACCTACACTGTGAGGTCCAGTAGATTCCCTCCTCCTCCCTCCATACCTACACTGTGAGGTCCAATAGGTTCCCTCCTCCTCCCTCCATACCTACACTGTGAGGTCCAATAGGTTCCCTCCTCCTCCCTCCATACCTACACTGTGAGGTCCAGTAGGTTCCCTCTATACCTCCTCCTCCCTCCATACCTACACTGTGAGGTCCAATAGGTTACCTCCTCCTCCCTCCATACCTACACTGTGAGGTCCAGTAGATTCCCTCTATACCTCCTCCTCCCTCCATACCTACACTGTGAGGTCCAGTAGGTTCCCTCCTCCTCCCTCCATACCTACACTGTGAGGTCCAGTAGGTTCCCTCTATACCTCCTCCTCCCTCCATACCTACACTGTGAGGTCCAATAGGTTCCCTCCTCCTCCCTCCATACCTACACTGTGAGGTCCAGTAGATTCCCTCTATACCTCCTCCTCCCTCCATACCTACACTGTGAGGTCCAGTAGGTTCACTCTATACTTCCTCCTCCCTCCATACCTACACTGTGAGGTCCAGTAGATTCCCTCTATACCTCCTCCTCCCTCCATACCTACACTGTGAGGTCCAGTAGATTCCCTCCTCCTCCCTCCATACCTACACTGTGAGGTCCAGTAGGTTCCCTCCTCCTCCCTCCATACCTACACTGAGGTCCAGTAGGTTCCCTCTATACCTCCTCCTCCCTCCATACCTACACTGTGAGGTCCAGTAGATTCCCTCCTCCTCCCTCCATACCTACACTGTGAGGTCCAGTAGGTTCCCTCCTCCTCCCTCCATACCTACACTGAGGTCCAGTAGGTTCCCTCTATACCTCCTCCTCCCTCCATACCTACACTGTGAGGTCCAGTAGGTTCCCTCTATACCTCCTCCTCCCTCCATACCTACACTGTGAGGTCCAGTAGATTCCCTCCTCCTCCCTCCATACCTACACTGTGAGGTCCAGTAGATTCCCTCTATACCTCCTCCTCCCTCCATACCTACACTGTGAGGTCCAGTAGGTTCCCTCCTCCTCCCGCCATACCTACACTGTGAGGTCCAGTAGGTTCCCTCCTCCTCCCTCCATACCTACACTGTGAGGTCCAGTAGATTCCCTCCTCCTCCCTCCATACCTACACTGTGAGGTCCAGTAGATTCCCTCTATACCTCCTCCTCCCTCCATACCTACACTGTGAGGTCCAGTAGGTTCCCTCCTCCTCCCTCCATACCTACACTGTGAGGTCCAGTAGGTTCCCTCCTCCTCCCTCCATACCTACACTGTGAGGTCCAGTAGGTTCCCTCCTCCTCCCTCCATACCTACACTGTGAGGTCCAGTAGGTTCCCTCTATACCTCCTCCTCCCTCCATACCTACACTGTGAGGTCCAGTAGATTCCCTCCTCCTCCCTCCATACCTACACTGTGAGGTCCAGTAGGTTCCCTCCTCCTCCCTCCATACCTACACTGTGAGGTCCAGTAGGTTCCCTCCTCCTCCCTCCATACCTACACTGAGGTCCAGTAGGTTCCCTCTATACCTCCTCCTCCCTCCATACCTACACTGTGAGGTCCAGTAGGTTCCCTCTATACCTCCTCCTCCCTCCATACCTACACTGTGAGGTCCAGTAGGTTCCCTCTATCCTACCTCCTCCCTCCATACCTACACTGTGAGGTCCAGTAGATTCCCTCCTCCTCCCTCCATACCTACACTGTGAGGTCCAGTAGGTTCCCTCCTCCTCCCTCCATAACTACACTGTGAGGTCCAGTAGGTTCCCTCCTCCTCCCTCCATACCTACACTGTGTGGTCCAGTAGATTCCCTCTATACCTCCTCCTCCCTCCATACCTACACTGTGAGGTCCAGTAGGTTCCCTCCTCCTCCCTCCATACCTACACTGTGAGGTCCAGTAGGTTCCCTCCTCCTCCCTCCATACCTACACTGTGAGGTCCAGTAGATTCCCTCCTACTCCCTCCATACCTACACTGTGAGGTCCAGTAGGTTCCCTCTATACCTCCTCCTCCCTCCATACCTACACTGTGAGGTCCAGTAGGTTCCCTCCTCCTCCCTCCATACCTACACTGTGAGGTCCAGTAGATTCCCTCCTCCTCCCTCCATACCTACACTGTGAGGTCCAGTAGGTTCCCTCTATACCTCCTCCTCCCTCCATACCTACACTGTGAGGTCCAGTAGGTTCCCTCCTCCTCCCTCCATACCTACACTGTGAGGTCCAGTAGGTTCCCTCCTCGTCCCTCCATACCTACACTGTGAGGTCCAGTAGATTCCCTCCTTCTCCCTCCATACCTACACTGTGAGGTCCAGTAGGTTCCCTCTATACCTCCTCCTCCCTCCATACCTACACTGTGAGGTCCAGTAGGTTCCCTCCTCCTCCCTCCATACCTACACTGTGAGGTCCAGTAGATTCCCTCCTCCTCCCTCCATACCTACACTGTGAGGTCCAGTAGATTCCCTCTATACCTCCTCCTCCCTCCATACCTACACTGTGAGGTCCAGTAGATTCCCTCCTCCTCCCTCCATACCTACACTGTGAGGTCCAGTAGGTTCCCTCCTCCTCCCTCCATACCTACACTGTGAGGTCCAGTAGATTCCCTCCTCCTCCCTCCATACCTACACTGTGTGGTCCAGTAGATTCCCTCTATACCTCCTCCTCCCTCCATACCTACACTGTGAGGTCCAGTAGGTTCCCTCCTCCTCCCTCCATACCTACACTGTGAGGTCCAGTAGATTCCGTCCTACTCCCTCCATACCTACACTGTGAGGTCCAGTAGGTTCCCTCCTCCTCCCTCCATACCTACACTGTGAGGTCCAGTAGGTTCCCTCTATACCTCCTCCTCCCTCCATACCTACACTGTGAGGTCCAGTAGATTCCCTCCTACTCCCTCCATACCTACACTGTGAGGTCCAGTAGGTTCCCTCTATACCTCCTCCTCCCTCCATACCTACACTGTGAGGTCCAGTAGGTTCCCTCCTCCTCCCTCCATACCTACACTGTGAGGTCCAGTAGATTCCCTCCTCCTCCCTCCATACCTACACTGTGAGGTCCAGTAGGTTCCCTCCTCCTCCCTCCATACCTACACTGTGAGGTCCAGTAGATTCCCTCCTCCTCCCTCCATACCTACACTGTGAGGTCCAGTAGGTTCCCTCTATACCTCCTCCTCCCTCCATACCTACACTGTGAGGTCCAGTAGGTTCCCTCCTCCTCCCTCCATACCTACACTGTGAGGTCCAGTAGATTCCCTCCTCCTCCCTCCATACCTACACTGTGAGGTCCAGTAGGTTCCCTCTATACCTCCTCCTCCCTCCATACCTACACTGTGAGGTCCAGTAGATTCCCTCCTCCTCCCTCCATACCTACACTGTGAGGTCCAGTAGGTTCCCTCCTCCTCCCTCCATACCTACACTGTGAGGTCCAGTAGATTCCCTCCTCCTCCCTCCATACCTACACTGTGAGGTCCAGTAGGTTCCCTCTATACCTCCTCCTCCCTCCATACCTACACTGTGAGGTCCAGTAGGTTCCCTCCTCCTCCCTCCATACCTACACTGTGAGGTCCAGTAGATTCCCTCCTCCTCCCTCCATACCTACACTGTGAGGTCCAGTAGGTTCCCTCTATACCTCCTCCTCCCTCCATACCTACACTGTGAGGTCCAGTAGATTCCCTCCTCCTCCCTCCATACCTACACTGTGAGGTCCAGTAGGTTCCCTCCTCCTCCCTCCATACCTACACTGAGGTCCAGTAGGTTCCCTCTATACCTCCTCCTCCCTCCATACCTACACTGTGAGGTCCAGTAGATTCCCTCCTCCTCCCTCCATACCTACACTGTGAGGTCCAGTAGGTTCCCTCTATACCTCCTCCTCCCTCCATACCTACACTGTGAGGTCCAGTAGGTTCCCTCCTCCTCCCGCCATACCTACACTGTGAGGTCCAGTAGGTTCCCTCCTCCTCCCTCCATACCTACACTGTGAGGTCCAGTAGGTTCCCTCCTCCTCCCTCCATACCTACACTGTGAGGTCCAGTAGGTTCCCTCCTCCTCCCTCCATACCTACACTGTGAGGTCCAGTAGATTCCCTCCTCCTCCCTCCATACCTACACTGTGAGGTCCAGTAGGTTCCCTCCTCCTCCCCTCCATACCTACACTGTGAGGTCCAGTAGGTTCCCTCTATACCTCCTCCTCCCTCCATACCTACACTGTGAGGTCCAGTAGATTCCCTCCTACTCCCTCCATACCTACACTGTGAGGTCCAGTAGGTTCCCTCTATACCTCCTCCTCCCTCCATACCTACACTGTGAGGTCCAGTAGGTTCCCTCCTCCTCCCTCCATACCTACACTGTGAGGTCCAGTAGATTCCCTCCTCCTCCCTCCATACCTACACTGTGAGGTCCAGTAGGTTCCCTCCTCCTCCCTCCATACCTACACTGTGAGGTCCAGTAGATTCCCTCCTCCTCCCTCCATACCTACACTGTGAGGTCCAGTAGGTTCCCTCTATACCTCCTCCTCCCTCCATACCTACACTGTGAGGTCCAGTAGGTTCCCTCCTCCTCCCTCCATACCTACACTGTGAGGTCCAGTAGATTCCCTCCTCCTCCCTCCATACCTACACTGTGAGGTCCAGTAGGTTCCCTCTATACCTCCTCCTCCCTCCATACCTACACTGTGAGGTCCAGTAGATTCCCTCCTCCTCCCTCCATACCTACACTGTGAGGTCCAGTAGGTTCCCTCCTCCTCCCTCCATACCTACACTGTGAGGTCCAGTAGATTCCCTCCTCCTCCCTCCATACCTACACTGTGAGGTCCAGTAGGTTCCCTCTATACCTCCTCCTCCCTCCATACCTACACTGTGAGGTCCAGTAGGTTCCCTCCTCCTCCCTCCATACCTACACTGTGAGGTCCAGTAGATTCCCTCCTCCTCCCTCCATACCTACACTGTGAGGTCCAGTAGGTTCCCTCTATACCTCCTCCTCCCTCCATACCTACACTGTGAGGTCCAGTAGATTCCCTCCTCCTCCCTCCATACCTACACTGTGAGGTCCAGTAGGTTCCCTCCTCCTCCCTCCATACCTACACTGAGGTCCAGTAGGTTCCCTCTATACCTCCTCCTCCCTCCATACCTACACTGTGAGGTCCAGTAGATTCCCTCCTCCTCCCTCCATACCTACACTGTGAGGTCCAGTAGGTTCCCTCTATACCTCCTCCTCCCTCCATACCTACACTGTGAGGTCCAGTAGGTTCCCTCCTCCTCCCGCCATACCTACACTGTGAGGTCCAGTAGGTTCCCTCCTCCTCCCTCCATACCTACACTGTGAGGTCCAGTAGGTTCCCTCCTCCTCCCTCCATACCTACACTGTGAGGTCCAGTAGGTTCCCTCCTCCTCCCTCCATACCTACACTGTGAGGTCCAGTAGATTCCCTCCTCCTCCCTCCATACCTACACTGTGAGGTCCAGTAGGTTCCCTCCTCCTCCCTCCATACCTACACTGTGAGGTCCAGTAGGTTCCCTCCTCCTCCCTCCATACCTACACTGTGAGGTCCAGTAGGTTCCCTCTATACCTCCTCCTCCCTCCATACCTACACTGTGAGGTCCAGTAGATTCCCTCCTCCTCCCTCCATACCTACACTGTGAGGTCCAGTAGGTTCCCTCCTCCTCCCCTCCATACCTACACTGAGGTCCAGTAGGTTCCCTCTATACCTCCTCCTCCCTCCATACCTACACTGTGAGGTCCAGTAGATTCCCTCCTCCTCCCTCCATACCTACACTGTGAGGTCCAGTAGGTTCCCTCCTCCTCCCTCCATACCTACACTGTGAGGTCCAGTAGATTCCCTCCTCCTCCCTCCATACCTACACTGTGAGGTCCAGTAGGTTCCCTCTATACCTCCTCCTCCCTCCATACCTACACTGTGAGGTCCAGTAGGTTCCCTCCTCCTCCCTCCATACCTACACTGTGAGGTCCAGTAGATTCCCTCCTCCTCCCTCCATACCTACACTGTGAGGTCCAGTAGGTTCCCTCTATACCTCCTCCTCCCTCCATACCTACACTGTGAGGTCCAGTAGATTCCCTCCTCCTCCCTCCATACCTACACTGTGAGGTCCAGTAGGTTCCCTCCTCCTCCCTCCATACCTACACTGAGGTCCAGTAGGTTCCCCTCCTCCTCCCTCCATACCTACACTGTGAGGTCCAGTAGATTCCCTCCTCCTCCCTCCATACCTACACTGTGAGGTCCAGTAGGTTCCCTCTATACCTCCTCCTCCCTCCATACCTACACTGTGAGGTCCAGTAGGTTCCCTCCTCCTCCCGCCATACCTACACTGTGAGGTCCAGTAGGTTCCCTCCTCCTCCCTCCATACCTACACTGTGAGGTCCAGTAGGTTCCCTCCTCCTCCCTCCATACCTACACTGTGAGGTCCAGTAGGTTCCCTCCTCCTCCCTCCATACCTACACTGTGAGGTCCAGTAGATTCCCTCCTCCTCCCTCCATACCTACACTGTGAGGTCCAGTAGGTTCCCTCCTCCTCCCTCCATACCTACACTGTGAGGTCCAGTAGGTTCCCTCCTCCTCCCTCCATACCTACACTGTGAGGTCCAGTAGGTTCCCTCTATACCTCCTCCTCCCTCCATACCTACACTGTGAGGTCCAGTAGATTCCCTCCTCCTCCCTCCATACCTACACTGTGAGGTCCAGTAGGTTCCCTCCTCCTCCCTCCATACCTACACTGAGGTCCAGTAGGTTCCCTCTATACCTCCTCCTCCCTCCATACCTACACTGTGAGGTCCAGTAGATTCCCTCCTCCTCCCTCCATACCTACACTGTGAGGTCCAGTAGGTTCCCTCTATACCTCCTCCTCCCTCCATACCTACACTGTGAGGTCCAGTAGGTTCCCTCCTCCTCCCGCCATACCTACACTGTGAGGTCCAGTAGGTTCCCTCCTCCTCCCTCCATACCTACACTGTGAGGTCCAGTAGGTTCCCTCCTCCTCCCTCCATACCTACACTGTGAGGTCCAGTAGGTTCCCTCCTCCTCCCTCCATACCTACACTGTGAGGTCCAGTAGATTCCCTCCTCCTCCCTCCATACCTACACTGTGAGGTCCAGTAGGATCCCTCCTCCTCCCTCCATACCTACACTGTGAGGTCCAGTAGGTTCCCTCCTCCTCCCTCCATACCTACACTGTGAGGTCCAGTAGGTTCCCTCTATACCTCCTCCTCCCTCCATACCTACACTGAGGTCCAGTAGGTTCCCTCTATACCTCCTCCTCCCTCCATACCTACACTGTGAGGTCCAGTAGGTTCCCTCTATACCTCCTCCTCCCTCCATACCTACACTGTGAGGTCCAGTAGGTTCCCTCCTCCTCCCGCCATACCTACACTGTGAGGTCCAGTAGGTTCCCTCCTCCTCCCTCCATACCTACACTGTGAGGTCCAGTAGGTTCCCTCCTCCTCCCTCCATACCTACACTGTGAGGTCCAGTAGGTTCCCTCCTCCTCCCTCCATACCTACACTGTGAGGTCCAGTAGATTCCCTCCTCCTCCCTCCATACCTACACTGTGAGGTCCAGTAGGTTCCCTCCTCCTCCCTCCATACCTACACTGTGAGGTCCAGTAGGTTCCCTCCTCCTCCCTCCATACCTACACTGTGAGGTCCAGTAGGTTCCCTCTATACCTCCTCCTCCCTCCATACCTACACTGTGAGGTCCAGTAGATTCCCTCCTCCTCCCTCCATACCTACACTGAGGTCCAGTAGGTTCCCTCTATACCTCCTCCTCCCTCCATACCTACACTGTGAGGTCCAGTAGATTCCCTCCTCCTCCCTCCATACCTACACTGTGAGGTCCAGTAGGTTCCCTCCTCTTCCCTCCATACCTACACTGTGAGGTCCAGTAGATTCCCTCCTCCTCCCTCCATACCTACACTGTGAGGTCCAGTAGATTCCCTCTATACCTCCTCCTCCCTCCATACCTACACTGTGAGGTCCAGTAGATTCCCTCCTCCTCCCTCCATACCTACACTGTGAGGTCCAGTAGGTTCCCTCCTCCTCCCTCCATACCTACACTGTGAGGTCCAGTAGGTTCCCTCCTCCTCCCTCCATACCTACACTGTGAGGTCCAGTAGATTCCCTCCTCCTCCCTCCATACCTACACTGTGAGGTCCAGTAGATTCCCTCCATACCTACACTGTGAGGTCCAGTAGATTCCCTCCTCCTCCCTCCATACCTACACTGTGAGGTCCAGTAGATTCCCTCCTCCTCCCTCCATACCTACACTGAGGTCCAGTAGGTTCCCTCTATACCTCCTCCTCCCTCCATACCTACACTGTGAGGTCCAGTAGATTCCCTCCTCCTCCCTCCATACCTACACTGTGAGGTCCAGTAGGTTCCCTCCTCCTCCCTCCATACCTACACTGAGGTCCAGTAGGTTCCCTCTATACCTCCTCCTCCCTCCATACCTACACTGTGAGGTCCAGTAGGTTCCCTCTATACCTCCTCCTCCCTCCATACCTACACTGTGAGGTCCAGTAGATTCCCTCCTCCTCCCCTCCATACCTACACTGTGAGGTCCAGAAGATTCCCTCTATACCTCCTCCTCCCTCCATACCTACACTGTGAGGTCCAGTAGGTTCCCTCCTCCTCCCGCCATACCTACACTGTGAGGTCCAGTAGGTTCCCTCCTCCTCCCTCCATACCTACACTGTGAGGTCCAGTAGATTCCCTCCTCCTCCCTCCATACCTACACTGTGAGGTCCAGTAGATTCCCTCTACACCTCCTCCTCCCTCCATACCTACACTGTGAGGTCCAGTAGGTTCCCTCCTCCTCCCTCCATACCTACACTGTGAGGTCCAGTAGGTTCCCTCCTCCTCCCTCCATACCTACACTGTGAGGTCCAGTAGGTTCCCTCCTCCTCCCTCCATACCTACACTGAGGTCCAGTAGGTTCCCTCTATACCTCCTCCTCCCTCCATATCTACACTGTGAGGTCCAGTAGGTTCCCTCTATACCTCCTCCTCCCTCCATACCTACACTGTGAGGTCCAGTAGGTTCCCTCTATACCTCCTCCTCCCTCCATACCTACACTGTGAGGTCCAGTAGATTCCCTCCTCCTCCCTCCATACCTACACTGTGAGGTCCAGTAGGTTCCCTCCTCCTCCCTCCATACCTACACTGTGAGGTCCAGTAGGTTCCCTCCTCCTCCCTCCATACCTACACTGTGTGGTCCAGTAGATTCCCTCTATACCTCCTCCTCCCTCCATACCTACACTGTGAGGTCCAGTAGGTTCCCTCCTCCTCCCTCCATACCTACACTGTGAGGTCCAGTAGGTTCCCTCCTCCTCCCTCCATACCTACACTGTGAGGTCCAGTAGATTCCCTCCTCCTCCCTCCATACCTACACTGTGAGGTCCAGTAGGTTCCCTCTATACCTCCTCCTCCCTCCATACCTACACTGTGAGGTCCAGTAGATTCCCTCCTCCTCCCTCCATACCTACACTGTGAGGTCCAGTAGGTTCCCTCCTCCTCCCTCCATACCTACACTGTGAGGTCCAGTAGATTCCCTCCTTCTCCCTCCATACCTACACTGTGAGGTCCAGTAGGTTCCCTCTATACCTCCTCCTCCCTCCATACCTACACTGTGAGGTCCAGTAGGTTCCCTCCTCCTCCCTCCATACCTACACTGTGAGGTCCAGTAGATTCCCTCCTCCTCCCTCCATACCTACACTGTGAGGTCCAGTAGGTTCCCTCTATACCTCCTCCTCCCTCCATACCTACACTGTGAGGTCCAGTAGATTCCCTCCTCCTCCCTCCATACCTACACTGTGAGGTCCAGTAGGTTCCCTCCTCCTCCCTCCATACCTACACTGTGAGGTCCAGTAGATTCCCTCCTTCTCCCTCCATACCTACACTGTGAGGTCCAGTAGGTTCCCTCTATACCTCCTCCTCCCTCCATACCTACACTGTGAGGTCCAGTAGGTTCCCTCCTCCTCCCTCCATACCTACACTGTGAGGTCCAGTAGATTCCCTCCTCCTCCCTCCATACCTACACTGTGAGGTCCAGTAGATTCCCTCTATACCTCCTCCTCCCTCCATACCTACACTGTGAGGTCCAGTAGATTCCCTCCTCCTCCCTCCATACCTACACTGTGAGGTCCAGTAGGTTCCCTCCTCCTCCCTCCATACCTACACTGTGAGGTCCAGTAGATTCCCCTCCTCCTCCCTCCATACCTACACTGTGTGGTCCAGTAGATTCCCTCTATACCTCCTCCTCCCTCCATACCTACACTGTGAGGTCCAGTAGGTTCCCTCCTCCTCCCTCCATACCTACACTGTGAGGTCCAGTAGATTCCCTCCTACTCCCTCCATACCTACACTGTGAGATCCAGTAGGTTCCCTCCTCCTCCCTCCATACCTACACTGTGAGGTCCAGTAGGTTCCCTCTATACCTCCTCCTCCCTCCATACCTACACTGTGAGGTCCAGTAGATTCCCTCCTACTCCCTCCATACCTACACTGTGAGGTCCAGTAGGTTCCATCTATACCTCCTCCTCCCTCCATACCTACACTGTGAGGTCCAGTAGGTTCCCTCCTCCTCCCTCCATACCTACACTGTGAGGTCCAGTAGGTTCCCTCCTCCTCCCTCCATACCTACACTGAGGTCCAGTAGGTTCCCTCTATACCTCCTCCTCCCTCCATATCTACACTGTGAGGTCCAGTAGGTTCCCTCTATACCTCCTCCTCCCTCCATACCTACACTGTGAGGTCCAGTAGGTTCCCTCTATACCTCCTCCTCCCTCCATACCTACACTGTGAGGTCCAGTAGATTCCCTCCTCCTCCCTCCATACCTACACTGTGAGGTCCAGTAGGTTCCCTCCTCCTCCCTCCATACCTACACTGTGAGGTCCAGTAGGTTCCCTCCTCCTCCCTCCATACCTACACTGTGTGGTCCAGTAGATTCCCTCTATACCTCCTCCTCCCTCCATACCTACACTGTGAGGTCCAGTAGGTTCCCTCCTCCTCCCTCCATACCTACACTGTGAGGTCCAGTAGGTTCCCTCCTCCTCCCTCCATACCTACACTGTGAGGTCCAGTAGATTCCCTCCTACTCCCTCCATACCTACACTGTGAGGTCCAGTAGGTTCCCTCTATACCTCCTCCTCCCTCCATACCTACACTGTGAGGTCCAGTAGATTCCCTCCTACTCCCTCCATACCTACACTGTGAGGTCCAGTAGGTTCCCTCTATACCTCCTCCTCCCTCCATACCTACACTGTGAGGTCCAGTAGGTTCCCTCCTCCTCCCTCCATACCTACACTGTGAGGTCCAGTAGATTCCCTCCTCCTCCCTCCATACCTACACTGTGAGGTCCAGTAGGTTCCCTCTATACCTCCTCCTCCCTCCATACCTACACTGTGAGGTCCAGTAGGTTCCCTCCTCCTCCCTCCATACCTACACTGTGAGGTCCAGTAGGTTCCCTCCTCCTCCCTCCATACCTACACTGTGAGGTCCAGTAGGTTCCCTCTATACCTCCTCCTCCCTCCATACCTACACTGTGAGGTCCAGTAGATTCCCTCCTCCTCCCTCCATACCTACACTGTGAGGTCCAGTAGGTTCCCTCCTCCTCCCTCCATACCTACACTGTGAGGTCCAGTAGATTCCCTCCTCCTCCCTCCATACCTACACTGTGAGGTCCAGTAGATTCCCTCTATACCTCCTCCTCCCTCCATACCTACACTGTGAGGTCCAGTAGATTCCCTCCTCCTCCCTCCATACCTACACTGTGAGGTCCAGTAGGTTCCCTCTATACCTCCTCCTCCCTCCATACCTACACTGTGAGGTCCAGTAGGTTCCCTCCTCCTCCCTCCATACCTACACTGTGAGGTCCAGTAGATTCCCTCCTCCTCCCTCCATACCTACACTGTGTGGTCCAGTAGATTCCCTCTATACCTCCTCCTCCCTCCATACCTACACTGTGAGGTCCAGTAGGTTCCCTCCTCCTCCCTCCATACCTACACTGTGAGGTCCAGTAGATTCCCTCCTACTCCCTCCATACCTACACTGTGAGGTCCAGTAGGTTCCCTCCTCCTCCCTCCATACCTACACTGTGAGGTCCAGTAGGTTCCCTCTATACCTCCTCCTCCCTCCATACCTACACTGTGAGGTCCAGTAGATTCCCTCCTACTCCCTCCATACCTACACTGTGAGGTCCAGTAGGTTCCATCTATACCTCCTCCTCCCTCCATACCTACACTGTGAGGTCCAGTAGGTTCCCTCCTCCTCCCTCCATACCTACACTGTGAGGTCCAGTAGATTCCCTCCTCCTCCCTCCATACCTACACTGTGAGGTCCAGTAGGTTCCCTCCTCCTCCCTCCATACCTACACTGTGAGGTCCAGTAGATTCCCTCCTCCTCCCTCCATACCTACACTGTGAGGTCCAGTAGGTTCCCTCTATACCTCCTCCTCCCTCCATACCTACACTGTGAGGTCCAGTAGGTTCCCTCCTCCTCCCTCCATACCTACACTGTGAGGTCCAGTAGATTCCCTCCTCCTCCCTCCATACCTACACTGTGAGGTCCAGTAGGTTCCCTCTATACCTCCTCCTCCCTCCATACCTACACTGTGAGGTCCAGTAGATTCCCTCCTCCTCCCTCCATACCTACACTGTGAGGTCCAGTAGGTTCCCTCCTCCTCCCTCCATACCTACACTGTGAGGTCCAGTAGATTCCCTCCTCCTCCCTCCATACCTACACTGTGAGGTCCAGTAGGTTCCCTCTATACCTCCTCCTCCCTCCATACCTACACTGTGAGGTCCAGTAGGTTCCCTCCTCCTCCCTCCATACCTACACTGTGAGGTCCAGTAGATTCCCTCCTCCTCCCTCCATACCTACACTGTGAGGTCCAGTAGGTTCCCTCTATACCTCCTCCACCCTCCATACCTACACTGTGAGGTCCAGTAGATTCCCTCCTCCTCCCTCCATACCTACACTGTGAGGTCCAGTAGGTTCCCTCCTCCTCCCTCCATACCTACACTGAGGTCCAGTAGGTTCCCTCTATACCTCCTCCTCCCTCCATACCTACACTGTGAGGTCCAGTAGATTCCCTCCTCCTCCCTCCATACCTACACTGTGAGGTCCAGTAGGTTCCCTCTATACCTCCTCCTCCCTCCATACCTACACTGTGAGGTCCAGTAGGTTCCCTCCTCCTCCCCGCCATACCTACACTGTGAGGTCCAGTAGGTTCCCTCCTCCTCCCTCCATACCTACACTGTGAGGTCCAGTAGGTTCCCTCCTCCTCCCTCCATACCTACACTGTGAGGTCCAGTAGGTTCCCTCCTCCTCCCTCCATACCTACACTGTGAGGTCCAGTAGATTCCCTCCTCCTCCCTCCATACCTACACTGTGAGGTCCAGTAGGTTCCCTCCTCCTCCCTCCATACCTACACTGTGAGGTCCAGTAGGTTCCCTCCTCCTCCCTCCATACCTACACTGTGAGGTCCAGTAGGTTCCCTCTATACCTCCTCCTCCCTCCATACCTACACTGAGGTCCAGTAGGTTCCCTCTATACCTCCTCCTCCCTCCATACCTACACTGTGAGGTCCAGTAGGTTCCCTCCTCCTCCCGCCATACCTACACTGTGAGGTCCAGTAGGTTCCCTCCTCCTCCCTCCATACCTACACTGTGAGGTCCAGTAGGTTCCCTCCTCCTCCCTCCATACCTACACTGTGAGGTCCAGTAGGTTCCCTCCTCCTCCCTCCATACCTACACTGTGAGGTCCAGTAGGTTCCCTCCATACCTACACTGTGAGGTCCAGTAGATTCCCTCCTCCTCCCTCCATACCTACACTGAGGTCCAGTAGGTTCCCTCTATACCTCCTCCTCCCTCCATACCTACACTGTGAGGTCCAGTAGATTCCCTCCTCCTCCCTCCATACCTACACTGTGAGGTCCAGTAGGTTCCCTCCTCCTCCCTCCATACCTACACTGTGAGGTCCAGTAGATTCCCTCCTCCTCCCTCCATACCTACACTGTGAGGTCCAGTAGATTCCCTCTATACCTCCTCCTCCCTCCATACCTACACTGTGAGGTCCAGTAGATTCCCTCCTCCTCCCTCCATACCTACACTGTGAGGTCCAGTAGGTTCCCTCCTCCTCCCTCCATACCTACACTGTGAGGTCCAGTAGGTTCCCTCACCTCCTCCTCCCTCCATACCTACACTGTGAGGTCCAGTAGGTTCCCTCCTCCTCCCTCCATACCTACACTGTGAGGTCCAGTAGGTTCCCTCCTCCTCCCTCCATACCTACACTGTGAGGTCCAGTAGATTCCCTCCTCCTCCCTCCATACCTACACTGTGAGGTCCAGTAGATTCCCTCCTCCTCCCTCCATACCTACACTGTGAGGTCCAGTAGATTCCCTCCTCCTCCCTCCATACCTACACTGAGGTCCAGTAGGTTCCCTCTATACCTCCTCCTCCCTCCATACCTACACTGTGAGGTCCAGTAGGTTCCCTCCTCCTCCCTCCATACCTACACTGTGAGGTCCAGTAGATTCCCTCCTCCTCCCTCCATACCTACACTGAGGTCCAGTAGGTTCCCTCTATACCTCCTCCTCCCTCCATACCTACACTGTGAGGTCCAGTAGGTTCCCTCCTCCTCCCTCCATACCTACACTGTGAGGTCCAGTAGATTCCCTCTATACCTCCTCCTCCCTCCATACCTACACTGTGAGGTCCAGTAGGTTCCCTCTATACCTCCTCCTCCCTCCATACCTACACTGTGAGGTCCAGTAGATTCCCTCCTCCTCCCTCCATACCTACACTGAGGTCCAGTAGGTTCCCTCTATACCTCCTCCTCCCTCCATACCTACACTGTGAGGTCCAGTAGGTTCCTTCCTCCTCCCTCCATACCTACACTGTGAGGTGCAGTAGATTCCCTCCTCCTCCCTCCATACCTACACTGTGAGGTCCAGTAGATTCCCTCTATACCTCCTCCTCCCTCCATACCTACACTGTGAGGTCCAGTAGGTTCCCTCTATACCTCCTCCTCCCTCCATACCTACACTGTGAGGTCCAGTAGGTTCCCTCTATACCTCCTCCTCCCTCCATACCTACACTGTGAGGTCCAGTAGGTTTTCCGGCAGGCGGTGCTGTGGATCCTCTGAGGCTGTTGGGTCTGAAGAGGAAGAGGAGCAGAACCAGAACCATCCAGCCCATCAGAACCATGGGGACAGTCAGGTCTCCACCTCCTACTGAGCCACTGGGTCCTGGCGCTGGAGGGACACAGAGACAGACACACACACTAATAACCACTTGGCTGGATGGTGTATCGACACGAGAAAAAAGACAAAGTGTGTATCTCCACTGAAAGTGTTGTTTAGACCAGCACTAGGCTTAATGTGGGTCAGTGTGTGGTGATAGAAAAGCATACATACTGTCCTGAGGGCACTCTGTGTCTGTACAGTAGGACTGAGACTGACGTAGCTGGAGGACAAGAACACAGGAGGATAGAGAGAACATGAGTTTACAGATCATGTTGGTTATGTCCTTATTAGACCAGACAGAGAGACAAGCAGAGAGACAGGCAGACAGAGAGACAAGCAGAGAGACAGGCAGACAGAGAGACAAGCAGAGAGACAGGCAGACAGAGAGACAAGCAGAGAGACAGGCAGACAGAGAGACAAGCAGAGAGACAGGCAGACAGAGAGGCAGGCAGAGAGACAGGCAGACAGAGAGGCAGACAGAGAGACAAGCAGAGAGACAGGCAGACAGAGAGGCAGACAGAGAGACAAGCAGAGAGACAGGCAGACAGAGAGACAAGCAGAGAGACAGGCAGAGATACAGGCAGACAGAGAGACAAGCAGAGAGACAGGCAGACAGAGAGGCAGACAGAGAGACAGGCAGAGAGACAGGCAGACAGAGAGGCAGACAGAGAGACAAGCAGAGATACAGGCAGACAGAGAGGCAGACAGAGAGACAAGCAGAGAGACAGGCAGACAGAGAGACAGGCAGAGAGACAAGCAGAGATACAGGCAGACAGAGAGGCAGACAGAGAGACAAGCAGAGAGACAGGCAGACAGAGAGACAGGCAGAGAGACAAGCAGAGATACAGGCAGACAGAGAGGCAGACAGAGAGACAAGCAGAGAGACAGGCAGACAGAGAGACAAGCAGAGAGACAGGCAGAGATACAGGCAGACAGAGAGACAAGCAGAGATACAGGCAGACAGAGAGGCAGACAGAGAGACAAGCAGAGAGACAGGCAGACAGAGAGACAGGCAGAGAGACAAGCAGAGATACAGGCAGACAGAGAGACAGGCAGAGAGACAAGCAGAGATACAGGCAGACAGAGAGACAGGCAGAGAGACCTTGTGGTTTTCAATGAATCATTCAATTCCTATGAGATAGTGGAAGTTGTCTGGCAGCTTTCGCCCTCTTCAAGGAACACAAAACTAAAACTCTGGTATGCTTGACCTTCTAGGCAGAGTTGCAAAGATAAAGCCATATCTCAGACTGGCCAATAAAAATACAAGATTAAGATGGGCAAAAGAACACAGACACTGGACAGAGGAACTCTGCCTAGAAGGCCAGCATCCCGGAGTCGCCTCTTCACTGTTGACGTTGAGACTGGTGTTTTGTGGGTAATATTTAATGAAGCTGCCAGTTGAGGACTTTGTGAGGCGTCCGTTTTCTCAAACTAGACACTCTAATGTACTTGTACTCTTGCTGAGTTGTGCACCGGGGCCTCCCACTCCTCTTTCTGTTCTGGTTAGAGCCAGTTTGTGCTGTTCTGTGAAGGGAGTAGTACACAGCGTTTGTATGATATCTTCAGTTTATTGGTAATTTCTCACATGGAATAGCCTTCATTTCTCAGAACAAGAATAGATTGACGAGTTTCAGAAGAAAGTTCTTTGTTTCTGGCCATTTTTTGAGCCTGTAATCCAACCCATAAAATGCTGATGCTCCAGATACTCAACTAGTCTAAAGAAGGCCTGTTTTATTGCTTCTTTAATCAGAACAACAGTTTTCAGCTGTGCTAACATAATTGCAAAAAGGGTTTTCTAATGATCAATTAGCCTTTTAAAATGATAATCTTGGATTAGCGAACACAACGTGCCATTGGAACACAGGAGTGATGGTTGCTGATAATGGGCCTCTCTGTACACCTATGTAGATATTCCATATTAAAAATCAGCCGTTTCCAGCTACAATAGTCATTTACAACATTAACAACGTCTACACTGTATTTCTGATCAATTTAATGTTATTTTAATAATGGACAAACAATTTGCTTTTCTTTCAAAAACAAGGACATTTCTAAGTGACTCCCAAACTTTTGAACATGTAGTGTATATGTACTATATAACAGGTCTGTATCTATATATACTATATAACATAGGTCTGTATCTATATGTACTATATAAATCATAGGTCTGTATCTATATGTACTATATTTACATTTACATTACATTTAAGTCATTTAGCAGACGCTCTTGTCCAGAGCGACTTACAAATTGGTGCATTCACCTTATGATATCCAGTGGAACAACCACTTTACAATAGTGCATCTAAATCTTTTAAGGGGGGGTTAGAAGGATTACTTTATCCTATCCCAGGTATTCCTTAAAGAGGTGGGGTTTCAGGTGTCTCCGGAAGGTGGTGATTGACTCCGCTGTCCTGGCGTCGTGAGGGAGCTTGTTCCACCATTGGGGTGCCAGAGCAGCGAACAGTTTTGACTGGGCTGAGCGGGAACTGTGCTTCCTCAGAGGTAGGGGGCGAGCAGGCCAGAGGTGGATGAACGCAGTGCCCTTGTTTGGGTGTAGGGCCTGATCAGAGCCTGAAGGTACGGAGGTGCCGTTCCCCTCACAGCTCCGTAGGCAATCACCATGGTCTTGTAGCGGATGCGAGCTTCAACTGGAAGCCAGTGGAGAGAGCGGAGGAGCGGGGTGACGTGAGAGAACTTGGGAAGGTTGAACACCAGACGGGCTGCGGCGTTCTGGATCGTTCGTTCTATATAACTCAACATAGGTCTGTATCTATATGTACTATATAACATAGGTCTGTATCTATATGTACTATATAACATAGGTCTGTATCTATATGTACTATATAAATCATAGGTCTGTATCTATATGTACTATATAACATAGGTCTGTATCTATATGTACTATATAAATCATAGGTCTGTATCTATATGTACTATATAACAGGTCTGTATCTATATGTACTATATAAATCATAGGTCTGTATCTATATGTACTATATAACATAGGTCTGTATCTATATGTACTATATAACAGGTCTGTATCTATATGTACTATAAATCATAGATCTGTATCTATATGTACTATATAAATCATAGGTCTGTATCTATATGTACTATATAAATCATAGGTCTGTATCTATATGTACTATATAACATAGGTCTGTATCTATATGTACTATATAACATAGGTCTGTATCTATATGTACTATATAACAGGTCTGTATCTATATGTACTATATAACATAGGTCTGTATCTATATGTACTATATAACTCAACATAGGTCTGTATCTATATGTACTATATAACATAGGTCTGTATCTATATGTACTATATAACAGGTCTGTATCTATATGTACTATATAATCATAGGTCTGTATCTATATGTACTATATAACTCAACATAGGTCTGTATCTATATGTACTATATAACTCAACATAGGTCTGTATCTACATGTACTATATAACATAGGTCTGTATCTATATGTACTATATAACATAGGTCTGTATCTATTGGACATCTCCCAGGAAGTAAAGGACTAAGCCGTGGTTAAGGTCCCGCTCTGTCTGTAGGCAAATGAGGAAACTCTCGTGGTTGTGCTGGACCAATGACAGCTGGCCACATAGACACACCTGTACACAGGGACCAATGAGATGGCCTGGCTGACTAGAGCACATTCTAAAAAAAAAAAGATTTACAACCCCGCCTCCCAGCATTCTATTGTTGCAACGTTCTAATCACTACCTTGAAGAGAGAGAGAGAGAGATATGAGAGAGAGAGAGAGAGAGAGAGAGAGAGTATGAGAGAGAGAGAGAGAGAGAGAGAGAGAGAGAGAGAGAGAGAGAGAGAGAGAGAGAGATGAGAGAGAGAGAGAGAGAGAGAGAGAGAGAGAGAGAGAGAGAGAGAGAGAGAGAGAGAGAGAGAGAGAGAGAGAGAGAGAGAGAGAGAGAGAGATATGAGAGAGAGAGAGAGAGAGAGAGAGATGAGAGATATGAGAGAGAGAGACAGAGAGAGAGATATGAGAGAGAGAGAGAGAGAGAGAGATATGAGAGAGAGAGAGAGAGAGAGAGATATGAGAGAGAGAGAGAGAGAGAGAGAGATGAGAGAGAGAGAGAGAGACAGAGACAGAGAGAGAGAGAGAGAGAGAGAGAGAGAGAGAGAGAGAGAGAGAGAGAGAGAGAGAGAGAGACAGAGAGAGAGAGAGCAGAGAGAGAGAGAGAGATATCTGTGCACGCAACCGTCTGTGTGTCTGTCTGTCAGTCCTCAAGACAAACACAGAGAGACAGACAGCAGGATCCAGGATATGCTGCTGGCTCAGAGCCTCCACAGTCCCACATACTTTACTCCTCCCTCCCTCCTCTCTCTCTCTCTACTTCTCTCCCTGTGTCTCTCTCCTTTTTCTATTCCTCTACTTTGCGCTCTCTCTCTCTGTCTCTCAATTCAATTCAATTTAAGGGCTTTATTGTCATGGGAAACATAAGTTAACATCGCCGAAGTAAGTGAAGTAGATAAATAAACAAAAGTGTAATAAACAATAAAAAAAATGAACAGTAAACATTTACACTCACAAAAGTTCCAAAAAAAGAATAAAGCCATTTCAAATGTCATATTATGTCTGTATACGGTGTTGTAACGATGTGTAAATCTCTCCCTCTCTCAAATGTAAAAACACTGGATGGGTAGAGGCATGGGCTAACCTAGGAGCTTCCAGTCATGTTATTTCTAATGTATTATTAAGGGGAGGTGAACAAGCGCACCCCTCCATCAGGGTGAGGGTAAGTAAGCAGTCACGCTGTACCCAGGGGTTTGGGATAAATAAAGAAGACACATTTCAGTTGAATTCATTCAGTTGTATAACTGACTAGGTATCCGTCTCTCCTCTCCTTAAGTTAGTAAAACATTATAACTTAAAACAGAAGTACTTCCACACGAAAACATGGAGACATCTTGGACTGATACACAAATGGAATCTCTCTCCACCATCACACACACACACACACACACACACACACACACACACACACACAGTCTTACCAGGTTGATGAGTCGTCTCATGGCGTTCTCCTGGGGGCAGATGCACTCACAGGGGTCAAAGCCTCCCTCCGCCATTACGATCACCTGACAAAACACACACACAAAAACACACACACACACACACCTGGGATGAGAACACACACACACAGCGACACTATAACATATCAAAACAAACTGCTTCTTAACGTACCAGTATTCCCAGGCTGCTTCACTCTGCCGATACCAACTGGGTCTGAATGAATCACCACAGTCCCCAGAGAGGAAACATTGTTGACATCCCAAATAGCACCGCCCCCCGTTAACAATTTAATGCACTAGTTTTGACCAGGCCCACTATTGCTACCTGTGCCATAAATGCCCGGACCTCTTGGCAGATGCAGTAGCTCAGAGAGGCTACAGATAAAAGGTCACTTTGAATGTTTACTTGGACGTTGTGTAACTTATTTACACCGTCACTGACGTGGTTCTCATTCATTTGGCCAAATAACAAGCAATGAGGAAATGGTTTACAGTTAAACAAAGCACATCCTGGTCAGTACATAGTTACCTAGCTAGTTAGGTAAACATTGCCACCCTAGAAGCAAAGCAGAGACACATCTAATGAGGAGTGGCCATGTAGTGGCGAGGTAGAAATGTGAAATTACACAAAGTCTCTGATGTGAGACAAAACGCAAAATGTTAGACGCTTAGCCTGTTAGCAAATGTTAGACGCTTAGCCTGTTAGCAAATGTTAGACGCTTAGCGTGTTAGCTAATGTTAGACGCTTAGCCTGTTAGCTAATGTTAGACGCTTAGCCTGTTAGCTAATGTTAGATGCTTAGCCTGTTAGCTAATGTTAGACGCTTAGCCTGTTAGCTAATGTTAGACGCTTAGCCTGTTAGCTAATGTTAGACGCTTAGCCTGTTAGCAAATGTTAGACGCTTAGCCTGTTAGCTAATGTTAGACGCTTAGCCTGTTAGCTAATGTTAGACGCTTAGCCTGTTAGCTAATGTTAGACGCTTAGCCTGTTAGCTAATGTTAGACGCTTAGCCTGTTAGCTAATGTTAGACGCTTAGCCTGTTAGCTAATGTTAGACGCTTAGCCTGTTAGCTAATGTTAGACGCTTAGCCTGTTAGCTAATGTTAGACGCTTAGCCTGTTAGCTAATGTTAGACGCTTAGCCTGTTAGCTAATGTTAGACGCTTAGCCTGTTAGCTAATGTTAGACGCTTAGCCTGTTAGCTAATGTTAGATGCTTAGCCTGTTAGCTAATGTTAGACGCTTAGCCTGTTAGCTAATGTTAGATGCTTAGCCTGTTAGCTAATGTTAGATGCTTAGCCTGTTAGCTAATGTTAGATGCTTAGCCTGTTAGCTAATGTTAGACGCTTAGCCTGTTAGCTAATGTTAGACGCTTAGCCTGTTAGCTAATGTTAGACGCTTAGCCTGTTAGCTAATGTTAGACGCTTAGCCTGTTAGCAAATGTTAGACGCTTAGCCTGTTAGCAAATGTTAGACGCTTAGCCTGTTAGCCAATGTTAGACGCTTAGCCTGTTAGCCAATGTTAGACTCTTAGCCTGTTAGCCAATGTTAGACGCTTGTAGCTTAGCCTGTTAGCCAATGTTAGACGCTTAGCCTGTTGCATAACGCTTAGCCTGTTAGCCAATGTTAGACGCTTAGCCTGTTAGCTAATGTTAGACGCTTAGCCTGTTAGCTAACTCATGATTTTCGGTACCATTACATAAGAGTCATTGAACAAAAGCGTCTTCTGTAGGGGGGAGTTTTGTTAAGAGACTCTCGGTCTGAACTTTAACAGGCATCGCTTGCTCTACGGTTTTGAAAGCATAAAGGACCTTATCTTTCATATCGGCTAGAAATAATAATACTTTTAAAACAAAAGGTTACATTGATAGACACTTGTATAGGGTTATAGTTCCCACACTGCCGTATTTATTTCCATGTTACAGAGCTTGTTCACAGAAAGCAGACAGAGTGGACGACCTGTACTAATGAATGATCCGACCCTCTGAACACCTGTGGGTCAACTGAAGACAGACGACACAACATGTCACTCAAAAATACTGCTTTGTAACGTTACACTGGTTAAATGATTACGATGTGAAAGTTAAAAAGGGGATTTATGTTTCTAGAACCGTAGCGCAATAGATCATGTTTTCATGTCTAGATGGGAGTATTCAGCTGGTTTTTGGCTTCAGGAGCCAAATCCCACTTTTAACAGAACATTTAAGAAGTAAAGTTAGGACTCTTCAGTTCAATATCAGACTAACTGTAACTAGTTAAACAGCTAGTCTCTGGACCTGCATGTCCAAGGCTGATAAAGTCCTCCTGTCTTGTATTACTGAACAATAATAAATAAGGAAACAAACTGTTGTCCTGTAGACATATTTCATTAAGGAGTGAAAAAAGCAGAATGGGCTAAAATAACAAATAACGTCACTGGTATATGCAGTTAAATGGTTAGATGGCGTTATGTATTTCAAAACGTTTAACTTTAATGTAGCTGTAAGCTAAGTGTTTATCTACTGGTTCATACAGTACTAACAGACAGTAAGGATAGCATTAGTAGGATATAGTTTGTTAACTTTAATGTAGCTGTAAGCTAAGTGTTTATCTACTGGTTCATACAGTACTAAAAGACAGTAAGGATAGCATTAGTAGGATATAGTTGGCTAGCGAGATTGCAAACTTATTTTGTAACTATACATTCATAAAGTATTTGCTTATAAGTTGGCTGATAATTCAATTGAAACCAGTAGTATGAATGCAAAAAAACAAAAAAAAGGTTTAATTTGAAGTGAAGTCATTTTTGTTGGGAGTTTACATGACATAAACAGGGAATAGACTGGCTGGTCAGGTCCTCCATATTACATCACACACCACAATTTTATTTTCCGGCTTGACTTCGGTTCTCTGATCAGTTTTATGTAATAACTCAAAGAATATAGAGGTGTAAACTTTGCATTGGAGCTTTTGATGCATATTTCTAATCAAAATCCATTCGTTACGTGTGGTTGTGTTTATGCCACCTACCCTGCAGATTCAGTAGTTTTACCCAGCCCTGCCAGTACATTTGCGTTTTGCTGTGTTATTGAAGTAACAGAAGAGACGACACTTACCTGAACACTGATCCACACGCAGCTTCAGAGTCCAGGGAATGTATGTCTCTTGTTGTTATCGTTCCCGGCGGTAGACAACGGTATCAGAAAGCCACCGCTGGCCAAACTCATATCATCTGTACAGTAAAACATTTCCTGGGGCTCATTCATTATGCCAATTCTGTTGCAAAACGTTTCTGAAACGGAGACAAACGAAACGGGAGGGGACCTACCGGAATCTGTCCAATAGAAATGGTCGTTTTTTAGTTAGAAAACGGAGAAGTGATGATAAGACCCCGAGCTCTGCCTGTCTGTGTTTTGATACAGTACGAGACAGCCACGTCACGGACATCACGCGAGATCTCCGAGGAGACCGAGAACTCGCGTTTTTTTTGGTCGTCACTAGTTACCACAGCCATAAAGTCCTAAATCGCGACTTTTTCTACAATTTCTCTTCTTAAAATTGTATTTTAAATCTTAACCAAACTGCTAATCTTATGCATAACCTTAAATAGCATTTTGATATCATTTTTTTGTTTTCATACATCTTTACAGTATATCCAATTTTGACTTTGTGGCTGTGGTAACGTGGAAACCTTTGGGTTTTTTCCCATCTGGAGCGTTTCAACTGTCTCAGGCTTCCGATTGGTTTAGATATCCAGCGGGATATCATTTCAGCCAATCAAAGTCAGGAGCGAGTTAAGACGCGATAACTTACGGAAAGTAAACAAACCATACAGGACCAATCAATCACCCAGTGACAGATGGGAGTATATTATGAAGGATGACAGTACATGTTAGGTGTACAACAAAATCAATATCTGCTGATTAACTCCGTTGTGTGTCATCTCTTTCCCCCAAATGCCTCAGAAAAGTATGTTCATGTGACTTCATGTTGAAGTGAATGATTTGAAGAAAAAAAAGGCTTTATTTTCCTGAATAGAGTCCATTCATGTTGACGCAAAAGGACAGATATGTCTGGAAAAAATGTGTCCCATAGAGGCCTATCCCTGTTCAGCAGATCATAACAGGGAAGATGCTGGAGATGTCTTCTCCATGGTGATTTTACCATCCACCATGGTCAAACTATTATACAGGACACTGGTAGCACAGAGAGACAGACAGACAGACAGACAGACAGACAGACAGACAGACAGACAGACAGACAGACAGACAGACAGACAGACAGACAGACAGACAGACAGCGCAGACAGCGCAGACACACAGACAGCGCAGACACACAGACAGACACACAGCGCAGACAGACAGACAGCGCAGACAGACAGCGCAGACAGACAGACAGCACAGACAGACAGACAGCGCAGACAGACAGACAGACAGACAGTGAGAATTAGTGACAATGTACTGTGTGTGTGTCAGAGAGAGAATTTCCTAAACTGTGTGCGGCTACAATTTATCAATTGTGTTTTGACACGGGCCCAATATAACCTTCTTAGTCATATTAATGTTACATATGAATAGTGATATTATTTACAGTTACATATGAGAAAGTTATGTATTCACACCATCCCATCACATCACAGGACTCTAAACAGAGGAAAACTGCAGTGATTGACAACAACAAAAACCTTTCCTCTTTCTAGCTATTTCCACAAAACCAACCTTTCACAGACTAAACATTTTCTAGTAACGTTTAGTTCTCTGTGGCAAAACTGTGTTCGTGTTTCCAGACTCCACGGCACGCATTTTCAAGAAAGGAGTACTGAGTTTTTGAAGAGGGAAAGAAAGAAGGAGAGTGAATGAAACCGACGAGAGAGACAGAGAGATAGAGATAAAGAGACTAACAGAGAGAGACAGAGAGCGAGAGAGAGAGAGAGAGACAGACAGAAGATATCCACACAGCAACAGGAGTGGACGGAGGACCGACCCAGTCACCCAGGTGTAACATCCCGCTACAGGAAGGAGGGAGACGGCAGAGCCATGGCGAATATAGCGGTCCAAAGGATCAAACGGGAGTTCAAAGAAGTTCTGAAAAGCGAAGAGGTTTGATAAATATCCGTATTGTTATTTACGGTCACTTATAGCAAATCGTTATGCTTTTTAAAAAAATAAATAAAATAAAATCAGGTTAAATTAAAATTGTGGTTGTTTATTTTTGCAAGTTGTCATGTAAGGAAATGTCAGCTAGTCCGTCTGCGTTTCTGATGCAGCAACAAACAAAAAGAAGCGAGGCCCTTTTCAAGGGGAAGTTTATCGGTGATTGTGCGACATCATGCCCGTTACGAAGTAAAAATATGTCGGCGAAACAGATCAGGAAATATCGCGGATGTTAACAAAGGCCTCTGGACAGATAGCAAAACAAAAGCCCTTTAACGCCAAATGTCGATCCCAAATAGTTGTCAAGATGGTAAAAAATTGTCTTTTTTTTAAACCCCCTTCCCATGTGTGTTGACGTTTTTGTAGCTGTTGTTAGCTAACTACCTGACTTGTGTTGCTAGGTAGCTAATACAGGGTAGCTAGCGTGTTAGCTAGCCTGCTAGTTTTGACAGCTGCCTAGGTGCACCCCTCTTACTATGTAATAAGCTAGTGTCTTTGCTATGAAGACATTTAGGACGTTTTGGACCCTGTAGCTAGCTAGACTGTTGTCAGTTCTTATATAGCACATAATGAGAGACGTTAGCTGTCAAGCTTGCTAAATGAAAACGTGGATCTCCCATGTCCTATTTCAATAAGAAGAAGGGAAGCACTGGGCCAGACAGTGGACTACTGCTATAACTGTGTTTATGGTGGATAAGGGTCCTACGGGACCACACTCTCTTCATCCCTCCCTCTCTCTTCATCCCTCTACCGCTCTCTTCATCCCTCTCTTCCCATCCCTCTCCCTTCATCCCTCTCCCTCTCTCTTCATCCCTCTCCCTCTCTCTCTCCCTCTCTCTTCATCCCTCTCCCTCTCTCTTCATCCCTCCCTTCATCCCTCTCCCTTCATCCTTCATCCCTCTCTTCATCCCTGTCCCTCTCTCTTCATCCCTCTCCCTCTCTCTTCATCCCTCCCCCTCTCTCTTCATCCTTCATCCCTCTCTCTTCATCCTTCATCCCTCTCTCTTCATCCTTCATCCCTCTCTCTTCATCCTTCATCCCTCTCTCTTCATCCCTCTCCCTCTCTCTTCATCCCTCTCCCTCTCTCTTCATCCTTCATCCCTCTCTCTTCATCCTTCATCCCTCTCTCTTCATCCTTCATCCCTCTCTCTTCATCCTTCATCCCTCTCTCTTCATCCTTCATCCCTCTCTCTTCATCCTTCATCCCTCTCTCTTCATCCCTCTCTCTTCATCCTTCATCCCTCTCTCTTCATCCTTCATCCCTCTCTCTTCATCCCTCTCTCTTCATCCTTCATCCCTCTCTTTCTCTGACAGACGAGTAAAAACCAGATCAAGGTGGATCTGGTAGATGAAAACTTCACAGAGCTGCGAGGAGAGATCGCAGGACCACCGGACACGCCGTACGAAGGTGACACATACACACACGCACACACCATCCATCTGCTCACTCACACATAATAAGCACATACATTTATACTGACTCCACACACACACACCTACCTATACAGATCATATCTGTTTTTTGTCCCCTTTCTAAGGTGGCAGATTTCAACTGGAAATCAAAATCCCAGAAACGTATCCCTTTAACCCTCCCAAGGTAAGAGACACATCCCTTTAACGGTCCCAAGGTAAGAGACACATCCCTTTAACCCACCAAAGGTAAAAACACATCCCTTTAACGGTCCCAAGGTAAGAGACACATCCCTTTAACCCACCAAAGGTAAAAACACATCCCTTTAACGGTCCCAAGGTAAGAGACACATCCCTTTAACCCACCAAAGGTAAAAACACATCCCTTTAACGGTCCCAAGGTAAGAGACACATCCCTTTAACGGGCCCAAGGTTAGAAACACATCCCTTTAACGGTCCCAAGGTAAGAAACACATCCCTTTAACGGTCCCAAGGTAAGAGACACATCCCTTTAACGGTCCCAAGGTAAGAGACACATCCCTTTAACAATCCCAAGGTTAGAAACACATCCCTTTAACAGTCCCAAGGTAAGAGACACATCCCTTTAACGGTCCCAAGGTAAGAGACACATCCCTTTAACGGTCCCAAGGTAAGAGACACATCCCTTTAACGGTCCCAAGGTAAGAGACACATCCCTTTAACGGTCCCAAGGTAAGAGACACATCCCTTTAACGGTCCCAAGGTAAGAGACACATCCCTTTAACGGTCCCAAGGTAAGAGACACATCCCTTTAACGGTCCCAAGGTATGAAACACATCCCTTTAACAGTCCCAAGGTATGAAACACATCCCTTTAACAGTCCCAAGGTAAGAGACACATCCCTTTAACGGTCCCAAGGTTAGAAACACATCCCTTTAACGGTCCCAAGGTAAGAGACACATCCCTTTAACGGTCCCAAGGTATGAAACACATTCCTTTAACAGTCCCAAGGTATGAAACACATCCCTTTAACAGTCCCAAGGTAAGAGACACATCCCTTTAACGGTCCCAAGGTTAGAAACACATCCCTTTAACGGTCCCAAGGTAATAAACACATCCCTTTAACGGTCCCAAGGTAAGAGACACATCCCTTTAACAGTCCCAAGGTAATAAACA
>NW_025548914.1:97500-100000 GCF_905237065.1 Salmo salar
ATATCGAGTTGGGTATTTGTGGCCGGCGAACAATCGCATGATGATTATTTATTGTCAAACTTTACTTTTATTAAAAAAATTCTACCTGAAAAATCTAAATGTTATTATTTTTTTTTTTGTCGTCTTCATTTGTTTAATACATTTACACCCTTTAAGGAACATTCATCAATTTCAAAAAAATATTTTGTCTCACCGCTGGGCTGCCTGCTGGGGGTCTGGGCTACCTGCTGGGGGTCTGGGCTACCTGCTGGGGTCTGGGCTACCTGCTGGGGGTCTGGGCTACCTGCTGGGGGTCTGGGCTACCTGCTGGGGGTCTGGGCTACCTGCTGGGGGTCTGGGCTAGCTGGGGTCTGGGCTACCTGCTGGGGGTCTGGGCTACCTGCTGGGGGTCTGGGCTACCTGCTGGGGTCTGGGCTACCTGCTGGGGGTCTGGGCTACCTGCTGGGGTCTGGCTACTGCTGGGGCTACCTGCTGGGGGTCTGGGCTACCTGCTGGGGGTCTGGGCCCTGGGCTACCTGCTGGGGGTCTGGGCTACCTGCTGGGGGTCTGGGCTACCTGCTGGGGGTCTGGGCTACCTGCTGGGGGTCTGGGCTACCTGCTGGGGGTCTGGGCTACCTGCTGGGGGTCTGGGCTACCTGCTGGGGGTCTGGGCTACCTGCTGGGGGTCTGGGCTACCTGCTGGGGGTAGGTCCTGGGCTACCTGCTGGGGGTCTAGGCTACCTGCTGGGGGTCTGGGCTACCTGCTGGGGGTCTGGGCTACCTGCTGTGTCTACCTGCTGGGGGTCTGGGCTACCTGCTGGGGTCTCACCTGCTGTGTACCTGCTGGGGGTCTGGGCTACCTGCTGGCGTCCACCTCCTGTGGTAACCTCCTGGGGGTCTAGGCTACCTGCTGTCCACCTCCTGGGGGTCTAGGCTACCTGCTGGGGTCTAGGCTACCTGCTGTCACCTCCTGGGGTCTAGGCTACCTGCCGTCCACCTCCTGTAGTAACCTCCTGGGGGTCTAGGCTACCTGCCGTCCACCTCCTGTAGTAACCTCCTGGGGGTCTAGGCTACCTGCTGTCCACCTCCTGTAGTAGCCTCCTGGGGGTCTAGGCTACCTGCCGTCCACCTCCTGTAGTCCTCCTGGGGGTCTAGGCTACCTGCTGGGGTCCTACCTCCTGGGGGTCTAGGCTACCTGCTGGGGGTCTAGGCTACCTGCTGGGGTCGGGCACCTGCTGGGGGTCTGGGCTACCTGCTGGGTCCACCTCCTGTAGTAACCTCCTGGGGTCTGGGCTACCTGCTGGCGTCCACCTCCTGTAGTAACCTCCTGGGGGTCTGGGCTACCTGCTGGCGTCCACCTCCTGGTACCTGCTGGGGGTCTAGGCTACCTGCTGGGGTCCACCTGCTGTGGCTACCTGCTGGGGGTCTGGGCTACCTGCTGGGGTCGGGCACCTGCTGGGGGTCTGGGCTACCTGCTGGGGTCGGCACCTGCTGGGGTCTGGGCTACCTGCTGTGGTAACCTCCTGGGGGTCTGGGCTACCTGCTGGGGTCCACCTCCTGTGGCTAACCTGCTGGGGGTCTGGGCTACCTGCTGGGGGTCTCCTGTGGCTACCTGCTGGGGGTCTAGGCTACCTGCTGGGGGTCTGGGCTACCTGCTGGGGGTCTGGGCTACCTGCTGGGGGTCTGGGCTACCTGCTGGGTGGCTACCTGCTGGGGGTCTGGGCTACCTGCTGGGGGTCTGGGCTACCTGCTGGGGGTCTGGGCTACCTGCTGGGGGTCTGGGCGTACCTGCTGTGGCTAACCTGCTGGGGGTCTGGGCTACCTGCGGGTCCACCTCTGTACCTCCTGGGGTCTAGGCTACCTGCCGTCCACCTCCTGTAGTATCCTCCTGGGGGTCTAGGCTACCTGCCGTCCACCTCCTGTAGTAACCTCCTGGGGGTCTAGGCTACCTGCTGTCCACCTCCTGGGGGTCTAGGCTACCTGCCGTCCACCTCCTGTAGTATCGTCCTGGGGGTCTAGGCTACCTGCCGTCCACCTCCTGTAGTAACCTCCTGGGGGTCTAGGCTACCTGCCGTCCACCTCCTGTAGTATCCTCCTGGGGGTCTAGGCTACCTGCTGTCCACCTCCTGTAGTAGCCTCCTGGGGGTCTAGGCTACCTGCCGTCCACCTCCTGGGGGTCTAGGCTACCTGCTGTCCACCTCCTGTAGTAACCTCCTGGGGGTCTAGGCTACCTGCTGGGGGTCTAGGCTACCTGCTGTCCACCTCCTGAGACCTCCTGGGGGTCTAGGCTACCTGCCGTCCACCTCCTGTAGTAACCTCCTGGGGGTCTAGGCTACCTGCTGTCCACCTCCTGGATCCTGGGGGTCTAGGCTACCTGCTGTCCACCTCCTGGGGGTCTAGGCTACCTGCCGTCCACCTCCTGTAGTAACCTCCTGGGGGTCTAGGCTACCTGCCGTCCACCTCCTGTAGTAACCTCCTGGGGGTCTAGGCTACCTGCTGTCCACCTCCTGTAGTAACCTCC
>NW_025548914.1:105000-122500 GCF_905237065.1 Salmo salar
TGCAGGTCTAGGATCTGTCTCCCCTCTTCCTCACCTCTGCAGGTCTAGGATCTGTCTCTCCTCTTCCTCACCTCTGCAGGTCTAGGATCTGTCTCCCCTCTTCCTCACCTCTGCAGGTCTAGGATATGTCTCTCCTCTTCCTCACCTCTGCAGGTCTAGGATCTGTCTCCCCTCTTCCTCACCTCTGCAGGTCTAGGATCTGTCTCCCCTCTTCCTCACCTCTGCAGGTCTAGGATCTGTCTCTCCTCTTCCTCACCTCTGCAGGTCTAGGATCTGTCTCTCCTCTTCCTCACCTCTGCAGGTCTAGGATCTGTCTCTCCTCTTCCTCACCTCTGCAGGTCTAGGATCTGTCTCCCCTCTTCCTCACCTCTGCAGGTCTAGGATCTGTCTCCCCTCTTCCTCACCTCTGCAGGTCTAGGATCTGTCTCCCCTCTTCCTCACCTCTGCAGGTCTAGGATCTGTCTCTCCTCTTCCTCACCTCTACAGGTCTAGGATCTGTCTCTCCTCTTCCTCACCTCTGCAGGTCTAGGATCTGTCTCCCCTCTTCCTCACCTCTGCAGGTCTAGGATCTGTCTCCCCTCTTCCTCACCTCTGCAGGTCTAGGATCTGTCTCTCCTCTTCCTCACCTCTGCAGGTCTAGGATCTGTCTCCCCTCTTCCTCACCTCTGCAGGTCTAGGATCTGTCTCTCCTCTTCCTCACCTCTGCAGGTCTAGGATCTGTCTCCCCTCTTCCTCACCTCTGCAGGTCTAGGATCTGTCTCCCCTCTTCCTCACCTCTGCAGGTCTAGGATCTGTCTCTCCTCTTCCTCACCTCTGCAGGTCTAGGATCTGTCTCCCCTCTTCCTCACCTCTGCAGGTCTAGGATCTGTCTCTCCTCTTCCTCACCTCTGCAGGTCTAGGATCTGTCTCTCCTCTTCCTCACCTCTGCAGGTCTAGGATCTGTCTCTCCTCTTCCTCACCTCTGCAGGTCTAGGATCTGTCTCCCCTCTTCCTCACCTCTGCAGGTCTAGGATCTGTCTCCCCTCTTCCTCACCTCTGCAGGTCTAGGATCTGTCTCCCCTCTTCCTCACCTCTGCAGGTCTAGGATCTGTCTCCCTCTTCCTCACCTCTGCAGGTCTAGGATCTGTCTCCCCTCTTCCTCACCTCTGCAGGTCTAGGATCTGTCTCTCCTCTTCCTCACCTCTGCAGGTCTAGGATCTGTCTCCCCTCTTCCTCACCTCTGCAGGTCTAGGATCTGTCTCCCCTCTTCCTCACCTCTGCAGGTCTAGGATCTGTCTCTCCTCTTCCTCACCTCTGCAGGTCTAGGATCTGTCTCCCCTCTTCCTCACCTCTGCAGGTCTAGGATCTGTCTCCCCTCTTCCTCACCTCTGCAGGTCTAGGATCTGTCTCTCCTCTTCCTCACCTCTGCAGGTCTAGGATCTGTCTCCCCTCTTCCTCACCTCTGCAGGTCTAGGATCTGTCTCTCCTCTTCCTCACCTCTGCAGGTCTAGGATCTGTCTCTCCTCTTCCTCACCTCTGCAGGTCTAGGATCTGTCTCCCCTCTTCCTCACCTCTGCAGGTCTAGGATCTGTCTCTCCTCTTCCTCACCTCTGCAGGTCTAGGATCTGTCTCCCCTCTTCCTCACCTCTGCAGGTCTAGGATCTGTCTCTCCTCTTCCTCACCTCTGCAGGTCTAGGATCTGTCTCCCCTCTTCCTCACCTCTGCAGGTCTAGGATCTGTCTCCCCTCTTCCTCACCTCTGCAGGTC
Organism: Salmo salar; assembly: GCF_905237065.1. Taxonomy (NCBI): domain Eukaryota; kingdom Metazoa; phylum Chordata; class Actinopteri; order Salmoniformes; family Salmonidae; genus Salmo; species Salmo salar. Next base: position 106,747 of record NW_025548914.1, read on the forward strand.
TAGGATCTGTCTCTCCTCTTCCTCACCTCTGCAGGTCTAGGATCTGTCTCCCCTCTTCCTCACCTCTGCAGGTCTAGGATCTGTCTCCCCTCTTCCTCACCTCTGCAGGTCTAGGATCTGTCTCCCCTCTTCCTCACCTCTGCAGGTCTAGGATCTGTCTCCCCTCTTCCTCACCTCTGCAGGTCTAGGATCTGTCTCCCCTCTTCCTCACCTCTGCAGGTCTAGGATCTGTCTCCCCTCTTCCTCACCTCTGCAGGTCTAGGATCTGTCTCCCCTCTTCCTCACCTCTGCAGGTCTAGGATCTGTCTCCCCTCTTCCTCACCTCTGCAGGTCTAGGATCTGTCTCCCCTCTTCCTCACCTCTGCAGGTCTAGGATCTGTCTCCCCTCTTCCTCACCTCTGCAGGTCTAGGATCTGTCTCCCCTCTTCCTCACCTCTGCAGGTCTAGGATCTGTCTCCCCTCTTCCTCACCTCTGCAGGTCTAGGATCTGTCTCCCCTCTTCCTCACCTCTGCAGGTCTAGGATCTGTCTCTCCTCTTCCTCACCTCTGCAGGTCTAGGATCTGTCTCCCCTCTTCCTCACCTCTGCAGGTCTAGGATCTGTCTCCCCTCTTCCTCACCTCTGCAGGTCTAGGATCTGTCTCTCCTCTTCCTCACCTCTGCAGGTCTAGGATCTGTCTCCCCTCTTCCTCACCTCTGCAGGTCTAGGATCTGTCTCCCCTCTTCCTCACCTCTGCAGGTCTAGGATCTGTCTCTCCTCTTCCTCACCTCTGCAGGTCTAGGATCTGTCTCTCCTCTTCCTCACCTCTGCAGGTCTAGGATCTGTCTCTCCTCTTCCTCACCTCTGCAGGTCTAGGATCTGTCTCCCCTCTTCCTCACCTCTGCAGGTCTAGGATCTGTCTCTCCTCTTCCTCACCTCTGCAGGTCTAGGATCTGTCTCCCCTCTTCCTCACCTCTGCAGGTCTAGGATCTGTCTCTCCTCTTCCTCACCTCTGCAGGTCTAGGATCTGTCTCTCCTCTTCCTCACCTCTGCAGGTCTAGGATCTGTCTCCCCTCTTCCTCACCTCTGCAGGTCTAGGATCTGCCTCTCCTCTTCCTCACCTCTGCAGGTCTAGGATCTGTCTCCCCTCTTCCTCACCTCTGCAGGTCTAGGATCTGCCTCTCCTCTTCCTCACCTCTGCAGGTCTAGGATCTGTCTCCCCTCTTCCTCACCTCTGCAGGTCTAGGATCTGTCTCTCCTCTTCCTCACCTCTGCAGGTCTAGGATCTGTCTCCCCTCTTCCTCACCTCTGCAGGTCTAGGATCTGTCTCCCCTCTTCCTCACCTCTGCAGGTCTAGGATCTGTCTCTCCTCTTCCTCACCTCTGCAGGTCTAGGATCTGTCTCCCCTCTTCCTCACCTCTGCAGGTCTAGGATCTGTCTCCCCTCTTCCTCACCTCTGCAGGTCTAGGATCTGTCTCTCCTCTTCCTCACCTCTGCAGGTCTAGGATCTGTCTCCCCTCTTCCTCACCTCTGCAGGTCTAGGATCTGTCTCTCCTCTTCCTCACCTCTGCAGGTCTAGGATCTGTCTCCCCTCTTCCTCACCTCTGCAGGTCTAGGATCTGTCTCCCCTCTTCCTCACCTCTGCAGGTCTAGGATCTGTCTCCCCTCTTCCTCACCTCTGCAGGTCTAGGATCTGTCTCCCCTCTTCCTCACCTCTGCAGGTCTAGGATCTGTCTCCCCTCTTCCTCACCTCTGCAGGTCTAGGATCTGTCTCCCCTCTTCCTCACCTCTGCAGGTCTAGGATCTGTCTCCCCTCTTCCTCACCTCTGCAGGTCTAGGATCTGTCTCTCCTCTTCCTCACCTCTGCAGGTCTAGGATCTGTCTCCCCTCTTCCTCACCTCTGCAGGTCTAGGATCTGTCTCCCCTCTTCCTCACCTCTGCAGGTCTAGGATCTGTCTCTCCTCTTCCTCACCTCTGCAGGTCTAGGATCTGTCTCTCCTCTTCCTCACCTCTGCAGGTCTAGGATCTGTCTCTCCTCTTCCTCACCTCTGCAGGTCTAGGATCTGTCTCTCCTCTTCCTCACCTCTGCAGGTCTAGGATCTGTCTCTCCTCTTCCTCACCTCTGCAGGTCTAGGATCTGTCTCTCCTCTTCCTCACCTCTGCAGGTCTAGGATCTGTCTCTCCTCTTCCTCACCTCTGCAGGTCTAGGATCTGTCTCTCCTCTTCCTCACCTCTGCAGGTCTAGGATCTGTCTCCCCTCTTCCTCACCTCTGCAGGTCTAGGATCTGTCTCCCCTCTTCCTCACCTCTGCAGGTCTAGGATCTGTCTCCCCTCTTCCTCACCTCTGCAGGTCTAGGATCTGTCTCCCCTCTTCCTCACCTCTGCAGGTCTAGGATCTGTCTCCCCTCTTCCTCACCTCTGCAGGTCTAGGATCTGTCTCTCCTCTTCCTCACCTCTGCAGGTCTAGGATCTGTCTCTCCTCTTCCTCACCTCTGCAGGTCTAGGATCTGTCTCCCCTCTTCCTCACCTCTGCAGGTCTAGGATCTGTCTCCCCTCTTCCTCACCTCTGCAGGTCTAGGATCTGTCTCTCCTCTTCCTCACCTCTGCAGGTCTAGGATCTGTCTCCCCTCTTCCTCACCTCTGCAGGTCTAGGATCTGTCTCTCCTCTTCCTCACCTCTGCAGGTCTAGGATCTGTCTCTCCTCTTCCTCACCTCTGCAGGTCTAGGATCTGTCTCTCCTCTTCCTCACCTCTGCAGGTCTAGGATCTGTCTCTCCTCTTCCTCACCTCTGCAGGTCTAGGATCTGTCTCCCCTCTTCCTCACCTCTGCAGGTCTAGGATCTGTCTCTCCTCTTCCTCACCTCTGCAGGTCTAGGATCTGTCTCCCTCTTCCTCACCTCTGCAGGTCTAGGATCTGTCTCTCCTCTTCCTCACCTCTGCAGGTCTAGGATCTGTCTCTCCTCTTCCTCACCTCTGCAGGTCTAGGATCTGTCTCCCCTCTTCCTCACCTCTGCAGGTCTAGGATCTGTCTCTCCTCTTCCTCACCTCTGCAGGTCTAGGATCTGTCTCCCCTCTTCCTCACCTCTGCAGGTCTAGGATCTGTCTCCCCTCTTCCTCACCTCTGCAGGTCTAGGATCTGTCTCCCCTCTTCCTCACCTCTGCAGGTCTAGGATCTGTCTCCCCTCTTCCTCACCTCTGCAGGTCTAGGATCTGTCTCTCCTCTTCCTCACCTCTGCAGGTCTAGGATCTGTCTCCCCTCTTCCTCACCTCTGCAGGTCTAGGATCTGTCTCCCCTCTTCCTCACCTCTGCAGGTCTAGGATCTGTCTCCCCTCTTCCTCACCTCTGCAGGTCTAGGATCTGTCTCCTCTTCCTCACCTCTGCAGGTCTAGGATCTGTCTCTCCTCTTCCTCACCTCTGCAGGTCTAGGATCTGTCTCTCCTCTTCCTCACCTCTGCAGGTCTAGGATCTGTCTCTCCTCTTCCTCACCTCTGCAGGTCTAGGATCTGTCTCTCCTCTTCCTCACCTCTGCAGGTCTAGGATCTGTCTCCCCTCTTCCTCACCTCTGCAGGTCTAGGATCTGTCTCTCCTCTTCAGCTTTAGGGATCTTGATGGAGTTTACCTCCCCCGAGGGGGCGGAGTCCTGGGCTGGTGCCGCCCTCTTCCTGCCTTTGGCTGCCCCTCCTTCCTTCTCATTGGCCAGAGGGGAGGGTGTGGCCTTGGGGGGGCGTCCGCGGCGAGGTTTGGGGATGGTTGACACGCCTGTGGTGAGGTCAGAGCTCACTGTGTCCTCCTGAGAGAGGGGGGAGGAGAGGGGGGAGGAGAGGGAGAGAGGAGAGGGGGGAGGAGAGGGAGAGAGGAGAGGGGGGAGGAGAGGGAGAGAGGAGAGGGGGGAGGAGAGGGAGAGAGGAGAGGGGGGAGGAGAGGGAGAGAGGGGGGAGAATTAAAAATTACAAAATTAGAGAAGAAAAAAATTTGAGGTTCCACTGGGTTAAATTAACTAACATGAGGTTCCACAGGGTTAAATTAACTCTAACCTGATGAGGTTCCACAGGGTTAAATTAACTCTAACCTGATGAGGTTCCACAGGGTTAAATTACCTCTTAACCTGATGAGGTTCCACAGGGTTAAATGAACTAACATGAGGTTCCACAGGGTTAAATTAACTCTAACCTGATGAGGTTCCACAGGGTTAAATTAACTCTTAACCTGATGAGGTTCCACAGGGTTAAATTAACTAACATGAGGTTCCACAGGGTTAAATTAACTCTAACCTGATGAGGTTCCACAGGGTTAAATTAACTAACATGAGGTTCCACAGGGTTAAATTAACTCTTAACCTGATGAGGTTCCACAGGGTTAAATTAACTCTTAACCTGATGAGGTTCCACAGGGTTAAATTAACTAACATGAGGTTCCACAGGGTTAAATTAATTCTAACCTGATGAGGTTCCACAGGGTTAAATTAACTCTAACCTGATGAGGTTCCACAGGGTTAAATTAACTCTTAACCTGATGAGGTTCCACAGGGTTAAATTAACTAACATGAGGTTCCACAGGGTTAAATTAACTCTAACCTGATGAGGTTCCACAGGGTTAAATTAACTCTAACCTGATGAGGTTCCACAGGGTTAAATTAACTCTAACCTGATGAGGTTCCACAGGGTTAAATTAACTCTAACCTGATGAGGTTCCACAGGGTTAAATTAACTCTAACCTGATGAGGTTCCACAGGGTTAAATTAACTCTAACCTGATGAGGTTCCACAGGGTTAAATTAACTCTTAACCTGATGAGGTTCCACAGGGTTAAATTAACTTTAACCTGATGAGGTTCCACAGGGTTAAATTAACTAACATGAGGTTCCACAGGGTTAAATTAACTAACATGAGGTTCCACAGGGTTAAATTAACTCTAACCTGATGAGGTTCCACAGGGTTAAATTAACTCTTAACCTGATGAGGTTCCACAGGGTTAAATTAACTCTAACCTGATGAGGTTCGACAGGGTTAAATTAACTCTAACCTGATGAGGTTCCACAGGGTTAAATTAACTCTAACCTGATGAGGTTCCACAGGGTTAAATTAACTCTAACCTGATGAGGTTCCACAGGGTTAAATTAACTCTTAACCTGATGAGGTTCCACAGGGTTAAATTAACTCTAACCTGATGAGGTTCCACAGGGTTAAATTAACTAACATGAGGTTCCACAGGGTTAAATTAACTCTAACCTGATGAGGTTCCACAGGGTTAAATTAACTCTAACCTGATGAGGTTCCACAGGGTGAAATTAACTCTTAACCTGATGAGGTTCCACAGGGTTAAAATAACTAACATGAGGTTCCACAGGGTTAAATTAACTCTAACCTGATGAGGTTCCACAGGGTTAAATTAACTCTTAACCTGATGAGGTTCCACAGGGTTAAATTAACTTTAACCTGATGAGGTTCCACAGGGTTAAATTAACTCTAACCTGATGAGGTTCGACAGGGTTAAATGAACTAACATGAGGTTCCACAGGGTTAAATTAACTAACATGAGGTTCCACAGGGTTAAATTAACTCTAACCTGATGAGGTTCCACAGGGTTAAATTAACTCTTAACCTGATGAGGTTCCACAGGGTTAAATTAACTCTAACCTGATGAGGTTCCACAGGGTTAAATTAACTAACATGAGGTTCCACAGGGTTAAATTAATTCTAACCTGATGAGGTTCCACAGGGTTAAATTAACTCTAACCTGATGAGGTTCCACAGGGTTAAATTAACTCTTAACCTGATGAGGTTCCACAGGGTTAAATTAACTAACATGAGGTTCCACAGGGTTAAATTAACTCTTAACCTGATGAGGTTCCACAGGGTTAAATGAACTCTAACCTGATGAGGTTCGACAGGGTTAAATTAACTCTAACCTGATGAGGTTCCACAGGGTTAAATTAACTCTAACCTGATGAGGTTCCACAGGGTTAAATTAACTAACATGAGGTTCCACAGGGTTAAATTAACTCTAACCTGATGAGGTTCCACAGGGTTAAATTAACTCTAACCTGATGAGGTTCCACAGGGTGAAATTAACTCTTAACCTGATGAGGTTCCACAGGGTTAAATTAACTAACATGAGGTTCCACAGGGTTAAATTAACTCTAACCTGATGAGGTTCCACAGGGTTAAATTAACTCTTAACCTGATGAGGTTCCACAGGGTTAAATTAACTTTAACCTGATGAGGTTCCACAGGGTTAAATTAACTCTTAACCTGATGAGGTTCCACAGGGTTAAATTAACTCTAACCTGATGAGGTTCGACAGGGTTAAATGAACTAACATGAGGTTCCACAGGGTTAAATTAACTAACATGAGGTTCCACAGGGTTAAATTAACTCTAACCTGATGAGGTTCCACAGGGTTAAATTAACTCTTAACCTGATGAGGTTCCACAGGGTTAAATTAACTAACATGAGGTTCCACAGGGTTAAATTAACTCTAAGCTGATGAGGTTCCACAGGGTTAAATTAACTCTAACCTGATGAGGTTCCACAGGGTTAAATTAACTCTAACCTGATGAGGTTCCACAGGGTTAAATTAACTCTAACCTGATGAGGTTCCACAGGGTTAAATTAACTAATATGAGGTTCCACAGGGTTAAATTAACTAACATGAGGTTCCACAGGGTTAAATTAACTAACATGAGGTTCCACAGGGTTAAATTAACTCTAACCTGATGAGGTTCCACAGGGTTAAATGAACTCTAACCTGATGAGGTTCCACAGGGTTAAATTAACTAACATGAGGTTCCACAAGGTTAAATTAACTAACATGAGGTTCCACAAGGTTAAATTAACTCTTAACATGATGAGCAAACCAACACAATAACATTGGGCTCAAATGTGTCCAAAATCAAAAGGTCGGCTTTAACTGGGCTCTTTCCTTCTCAATCTTTCCTCGATTCCTCTCTCCGCCTCCTTCTCAGGTCAGAGGGGTCAGTTTAGGAGATGAGGGGCCAGTTTAGGAGACGAGGGGCCAGTTTAGGAGACGAGGGGCCAGTTTAGGAGACGAGGGGTCCGTTTAGGAGATGAGGGGTCAGTTTAAGGAGATGAGGGGGTCAGTTTAGGAGATGAGGGGCCAGTTTAGGAGATGAGGGGTCAGTTTAGGAGATGAGGGGTCCGTTTAGGAGACGAGGGGTCCGTTTAGGAGACGAGGGGCCAGTTTAGGAGACGAGGGGCCAGTTTAGGAGGTGAGGGGCCAGTTTAGGAGATGAGGGGCCAGTTTAGGAGATGAGGGGCCAGTTTAGGAGACGAGGGGCCAGCTTAGGAGACGAGGGGCCAGTTTAGGAGACGAGGGGCCAGTTTAGGAGACGAGGGGCCAGATTAGGAGACGAGGGGTCAGTTTAGGAGACGAGGGGTCCGTTTAGGAGACGAGGGGCCCGTTTAGGAGACGAGGGGCCCGTTTAGGAGACGAGGGGCCAGCTTAGGAGACGAGGGGCCAGTTTAGGAGACGAGGGGCCAGTTTAGGAGACGAGGGGCCAGTTTAGGAGACGAGGGGCCAGTTTAGGAGATGAGGGGCCAGTTTAGGAGATGAGGGGCCAGTTTAGGAGATGAGGGGCCAGTTTAGGAGATGAGGGGCCAGTTTAGGAGATGAGGGGTCCATTTAGGAGGTGAGGGGCCAGTTTAGGAGATGAGGGGCCAGTTTAGGAGGTGAGGGGCCAGTTTAGGAGGTGAGGGGCCAGTTTAGGAGATGAGGGGTCCATTTAGGAGGTGAGGGGTCAGTTTAGGAGATGAGGAGTCAGTTTAGGAGATGAGGGGTCCATTTAGGAGGTGAGGGGTCAGTTTAGGAGATGAGGAGTCAGTTTAGGAGATGAGGAGTCAGTTTAGGAGATGAGGGGCCAGTTTAGGTCAGTTTAGGAGATGAGGGGTCAGTTTAGGAGATGAGGGGCCAGTTTAGGAGGTGAGGGGTCAGTTTAGGAGATGAGGAGTCAGTTTAGGAGATGAGGAGTCAGTTTAGGAGATGAGGGGCCAGTTTAGGTCAGTTTAGGAGATGAGGGGTCAGTTTAGGAGATGAGGGGCCAGTTTAGGAGGTGAGGGGGAATCAAAGATGGGGTCTCTCTCTCTCTCTCTCACCTTCTTCCCATCGTCCGTCTTGGTGATAACAGGGTTCTCTTCATTCTCTCTCGCTCCGCCCACTGACGACTCCGTCACAACATCCCTGCAGGACAGGAAGCGGTTAACGTCAACAGGAAGTGTGAGTTTAGGCGTGTGTCTATATTAAAGGTGTGTGTTTAGGTGTAAAAATGTTTTATTATAGTGTCATGCTTCTTCTATGAGGCCCAGCCCACAGGAGGAGGCCCAGCCCCCAGGAGGAGGCCCAGCCCCCAGGAGGAGGCCCAGCCCCCAGGAGGAGGCCCAGCCCCCAGGAGGAGGCCCAGCCCCCAGGAGGAGGCCCAGCCCCCAGGAGGAGGCCCCGCCCCCAGGAGGAGGCCCAGCCCACAGGAGGAGGCCCAGCCCACAGGAGGAGGCCCAGCCCACAGGAGGAGGCCCAGCCTCCATCTAAAGTACAGTATAACAAACAGAGCTACTCTTGCACCTGTCACGCTGTCACAGTACACAGCCTCTCCTCTTCATCTCTCCTAAATCAGCCAGTACACAGCCTCTCCTCTTCATCTCTCCTAAATCAGCCTCTCCTCTTCATCTCTCCTAAATCAGCCTCTCCTCTTCATCTCTCCTAAATCAGCCAGTACACAGCCTCTCCTCTTCATCTCTCCTAAATCAGCCTCTCCTCTTCATCTCTCCTAAATCAGCCAGTACACAGCCTCTCCTCTTCATCTCTCCTAAATCAGCCTCTCCTCTTCATCTCTCCTAAATCAGCCTCTCCTCTTCATCTCTCCTAAATCAGACAGTACACAGCCTCTCCTCTTCATCTCTCCTAAATCAGCCTCTCCTCTTCATCTCTCCTAAATCAGCCTCTCCTCTTCATCTCTCCTAAATCAGCCTCTCCTCTTCATCTCTCCTAAATCAGACAGTACACGGCCTCTCCTCTTCATCTCTCCTAAATCAGCCTCTCCCCTTCATCTCTCCTAAATCAGCCAGTACACGGCCTCTCCTCTTCATCTCTCCTAAATCAGCCTCTCCTCTTCATCTCTCCTAAATCAGCCTCTCCTCTTCATCTCTCCTAAATCAGACAGTACACGGCCTCTCCTCTTCATCTCTCCTAAATCAGCCTCTCCTCTTCATCTCTCCTAAATCAGCCAGTACACGGCCTCTCCTCTTCATCTCTCCTAAATCAGCCTCTCCTCTTCATCTCTCCTAAATCAGCCTCTCCTCTTCATCTCTCCTAAATCAGACAGTACACGGCCTCTCCTCTTCATCTCTCCTAAATCAGACAGTACACGGCCTCTCCTCTTCATCTCTCCTAAATCAGCCTCTCCTCTTCATCTCTCCTAAATCAGACAGTACACGGCCTCTCCTCTTCATCTCTCCTAAATCAGCCTCTCCTCTTCATCTCTCCTAAATCAGCCTCTCCTCTTCATCTCTCCTAAATCAGACAGTACACGGCCTCTCCTCTTCATCTCTCCTAAATCAGACAGTACACGGCCTCTCCTCTTCATCTCTCCTAAATCAGCCTCTCCTCTTCATCTCTCCTAAATCAGACAGTACACGGCCTCTCCTCTTCATCGATGGCATTAAACCTACCCACTTCAGTATCCCGGTGTGCCTCTGTGTTAAGGTGTCTCTGTGTAAACTTCTCAAGGGTAGGGGGCAGTATTTTCACGGCCGGATGAAAAACGTACCCAAATTAAACGGCCTACTACTCGGGCCCAGGAACTAAGATATGCATATTATTAGTCGATTTGGATAGAAAACACTCTGAAGTTTCTAAAACTGTTTGAATGATGTCTGTGAGTATAACAGAACTCATAATGGCAGGTCAAAAACCTGAGAAAATTCTAACCAGGAAGTGGGAAATCTGGTGCTTGTAGTCCATTCAAGTCATTGCCTATCGAACACACAGTGACTTAGGGTTCATTTTGCACTTTCTAAGGCTTCCACTAGATGTCAACAGTCTTTACAAAGTTGTTTGATGCGTCTATGATGAACAGAGAGCGAACAGTGGAAGTTGGAAGTTGTTGACTCAGGAAAGCAAATGAGTTCATTGGCGCGCGTTCACGTGAGAGTTAGCTGTGTTCCAAAACGTTTTTCAAGACATTGGAATCGTCCGGTTGGAATATTATTGAAGTTCTAAGTTAAAAAAGGCCCTAAATACTGATGCTATACAACGTTTGACATGTTTGAACGAACGTAAATATAACTTTTTTTGGGACTTTTCGTCGTGACATTTTCCGCGCGCTTCCTACACTTGGGAGTAGCTTACTGAACGCGGAAACAAAAAGGAGGTATTTGGACATAAATTATGGATTTTATCGAACAAAACAAACATTTATTGTGGACCTGGGAATTCCTGGAAGTGCCTTCTGATGAAGATCATCAAAAGGTAAGTGAATATTTCTAATGCTATTTATGGTTTTATTTGACTCCAAAATGGCGGGTATCTGTATTGCCTGGTGTATGTTTCTGAGCGCCGTACTCAGATTATTGCAAAGTGTGCTTTCCCCGTAAAGCTTTATTGAAATCTGTCACAGCGGTTGCATTAAGGAGATGTTCATCTATAATTCTTTGAATAACAGTTTAATATTTTATCAACGTTTATGACGAGTATTTTTGTAAATTGTTGTACTGATTCACCGGCAGTATTGGAGGCAAAATATTTTCTGAACATCACGCGCCATTGTAAAAATGGGGTTTATGGATATAAATATGAACTTTATCGAACAAAAAATGCATGTATTGTGTAACATAATGTCCTAGGAGTGTCATCTGATGAAGATCGTTAAAGGTAAGTGCTGCATTTAGCTGTGGTTTGGGTTTATGTGACGCCTGTCCTTGCTAGGAAAATGGCTGTGTGGTTTTTCTTGTGTTGGAACTCTCCTAACATAATCTAACTTTATGCTTTCGCCGTAAAGCCTTTTTGAAATCGGACAACGTGGTTACATTAAGGAGATGTGTACCTTTAAAATGGTGTAAAATAGTCGTATGTTTGAGAACTTTGAATTATGACATTTTGTGGTTTTGAATTTGGCGCTCTGATTTTTCACTGGCTGTTGAATAGTGACGGTAGCGTCCCACCGAGACGAGAGGTTCAGGTGTCTCTGTGTGTGTGTGTGTGTGTGTGTGTGTGTGTGTTAGGTGTGTGTGTGTGTGTCTCTGTGGTTCAGGTGTCTCTGTGTGTTCAGGTGTCTCTGTGTGTCCAGGTGTCTCTGTGTTCAGGTGTGTGTGTGTGTGTGTGTGTGCGTTAAGGTGTGTGTGTGTGTGTCTCTGTGTTCAGGTGTCTGTGCGTTCAGGTGTCTCTCTGTGTTCAGGTGTCTCTGTGTGTTCAGGTGTCTCTGCGTGTTCAGGTGTCTCTCTGCGTTCAGGTGTCTCTCTGTGCGTTCAGGTGTCTCTCTGTGCGTTCAGGTGTCTCTCTGTGCGTTCAGGTGTCTCTCTGTGCGTTCAGGTGTCTCTCTGTGCGTTCAGGTGTCTCTCTGTGCGTTCAGGTGTCTCTCTGTGCGTTCAGGTGTCTCTCTGTGCGTTCAGGTGTCTCTCTGTGCGTCCAGGTGTCTCTCTGTGCGTCCAGGTGTCTCTCTGTGCGTCCAGGTGTCTCTGTGCGCGTCCAGGTGTCTCTCTGCGCGTCCAGGTGTCTCTGTGCGCGTTCAGGTGTCTCTGTGCGCGTTCAGGTGTCTCTGTGCGCGTTCAGGTGTCTCTCTGTGCGCGTTCAGGTGTCTCTCTGTGCGCGTTCAGGTGTCTCTCTGTGCGTTCAGTTCAGGTGTCTCTCTGTGCGTTCAGTTCAGGTGTCTCTCTGTGCGTCAGTTCAGGTGTCTCTCTGTGCGTTCAGTTCAGGTGTCTCTCTGTGCGTTCAGTTCAGGTGTCTCTCTGTGCGTCCAGGTGTCTCTGTGCGTCCAGGTGTCTCTCTGTGCGTCCAGGTGTCTCTCTGTGCGTTCAGGTGTCTCTCTGTGCGTCCAGGTGTCTCTCTGTGCGTCCAGGTGTCTCTCTGTGCGTTCAGGTGTCTCTCTGTGCGTCCAGGTGTCTCTCTGTGCGTTCAGGTGTCTCTCTGTGCGTCCAGGTGTCTCTCTGTGCGTCCAGGTGTCTCTTGCGTCAGGTGTTCTCTGTGCGTCCAGGTGTCTCTCTGTGCGTCCAGGTGTTCTCTGTGCGTCCAGGTGTCTCTCTGTGCGTTCAGGTGTCTCTCTGTGCGTCCAGGTGTCTCTCTGTGCGTCCAGGTGTCTCTCTGTGCGTCCAGGTGTCTCTCTGTGCGTCCAGGTGTCTCTCTGCGTCCAGGTGTCTCTCTGCGTCCAGGTGTCTCTCTGCGTCCAGGTGTCTCTCTGTGCGTTCAGGTGTCTCTCTGTGCGTTCAGGTGTCTCTGTGTGGTTCAGGTGTCTCTCTGTGCGTTCAGGTGTCTCTCTGTGCGTCAGGTGTCTCTCTGTGCGTTCAGGTGTCTCTCTGCGTCCAGGTGTCTCTCTGTGCGTTCAGGTGTCTCTCTGCGCTCAGGTGTCTCTCTGTGCGTCCAGGTGTCTCTCTGTGCGTCCAGGTGTCTCTCTGTGCGTCCAGGTGTCTCTCTGTGCGTTCAGGTGTCTCTCTGTGCGTTCAGGTGTCTCTCTGTGCGTTCAGGTGTCTCTCTGTGCGTTCAGGTGTCTCTCTGTGCGTTCAGGTGTCTCTCTGTGCGTCCAGGTGTCTCTCTGCGTCCAGGTGTCTCTCTGCGTCCAGGTGTCTCTCTGCGTCCAGGTGTCTCTGTGCGTTCAGGTGTCTCTGTGCGTTCAGGTGTCTCTGTGCGTTCAGGTGTCTCTCTGTGCGTTCAGGTGTGTCTCTCTGCGTCCAGGTGTCTCTGTGCGTTCAGGTGTCTCTGTGCGTTCAGGTGTCTCTGTGCGTTCAGGTGTCTCTCTGTGCGTTCAGGTGTCTCTCTGTGCGTTCAGGTGTGTCTCTCTGTGTTCAGGTGTGTGTGTGTCTGTGTTCAGGTGTGTGTGTGTCTGTGTTCAGGTGTGTGTGTGTCTGTGTTCAGGTGTGTCTGTGTTCAGGTGTCTCTGTGTTCAGGTGTCTGTGTGTTCAGGTGTCTCTGTGTTCAGGTGTCTCTGTGTGTTCAGGAGTCTCTGTGTGTTCAGGTGTCTCTGTGTGTTCAGGTGTCTGTGTGTTCAGGTGTCTGTGTGTTCAGGTGTCTGTGTGTTCAGGTGTCTGTGTGTTCAGGTGTCTGTGTGTTCAGGTGTCTCTGTGTTCAGGTGTCTGTGTGTTCAGGTGTCTCTGTGTTCAGGTGTCTCTGTGTTCAGGTGTGTTCAGGTGTCTCTGTGTTCAGGTGTGTTCAGGTGTCTCTGTGTTCAGGTGTGTTCAGGTGTCTCTGTGTTCAGGTGTGTTCAGGTGTCTCTGTGTTCAGGTGTGTTCAGGTGTCTCTGTGTCCAGGTGTCTGTGTGTTCAGGTGTCTCTGTGTTCAGGTGTCTCTGTGTTCAGGTGTCTCTGTGTTCAGGTGTGTTCAGGTGTCTCTGTGTTCAGGTGTGTTCAGGTGTCTCTGTGTTCAGGTGTCTCTGTGTCCAGGTGTCTGTGTGTCCAGGTGTCTGTGTGTCCAGGTGTCTGTGTGTCCAGGTGTCTGTGTGTTCAGGTGTCTGTGTGTTCAGGTGTGTACCTGGTCTTGGTAACAGGAGAGTTGGGCTGTGAGTTGGTACTGGTGTTGCTGGTGGTGTCTGAACCGATGGTCTTGTTGTAGACCCTCCTACCTGGAACCGTCAGAGCCTTATTCACCGTAGACAGGACAGGAGATGGCTTTGGCTGGGGGGGAGAGGAGAGGGGAGAGGAGGAGGGGGAGAGGAGGGGGGAGAGGAGGGAGAGAGGAGGGGAGGAGGGGAGAGGAGGGGGAGGAGGGGGAGAGGAGGGGAGGAGGAGGGGAGAGGAGGCAGAGAGACAGCGAGAGAGGGACAGAGAAAGACAGAGAGACAGAGAGAGAGACAGAGAGAGAGAGAGAGAGAGAGAGAGAGAGACAGAGAGAGAGAGAGAGAGAGAGAGAGAGAGAGAGAGAGAGAGAGAGAGAGAGAGAGAGAGAGAGAGAGAGAGAGAGAGAGAGAGAGAGAGAGAGAGAGAGAGAGAGAGAGAGAGAGAGGAGGAGGGAGACAGAGAGAGGGATGAAGGATGTGAGAATACGTTACAGAGAAGTGAGCAGAACATAGAAAAGCAGCAGTGTATTAAAGGTATAATGTAGATATATATAATCTAGATATATATAATGTAGATATTATAAAGGTAGATGAACCGGGTACAGGTGTGCTCCTCACCTTTCCTGTGAGCAGAACGGTTCTGGCCTCGGAGGATAAATACTCCTTATCGTTCAGGAAGTCCTGGAGGGAGACGACTGATTAACGCAAACTGCTGCATGACACCTTGTGTGTGTGTGTGTGTGTGTGTGTGTGTGTGTGTGTGTGTGTGTGTGTGTGTGTGTGTGTGTGTGTGTGTGTGTGTGTGTGTGTATAATGTGTGTGTGTGTGTGTGTGTATATACCTGGTCAGGTGTGGTGTAGAACTTGGTCGGCAGGATGGGGTCTTTAGGAGATTCCAGGTGACAGGCTGTCGACTTGTTGACGATCACGAACAACGCCACGTCACACACGATGTACAGCTTCTGTAACCACGACAACACGTCACCAAGGAGACGACCTGTTAACGTACCGGCTGAACGGACCTTTAGACGGTTAACGTACCGGCTGAACGGACCTTTAGACGGTTAACGTACCGGCTGAACGGACCTTTAGACGGTTAACGTACCGGCTGAACGGACCTTTAGACGGTTAACGTACCGGCTGAACGGACCTTTAGACGGTTAACGTACCGGCTGAACGGACCTTTAGACGGTTAACGTACCGGCTGAACGGGCCTTTAGACGGTTAACGTACCGCTGAACGGGCCTTTAGACGGTTAACGTACCGGCTGAACGGACCTTTAGACGGTTAACGCATCGCTGAACGGGCCTTTAGACGGTTAACGTACCGGCTGAACGGACCTTTAGACGGTTAACGTACGGCTGAACGGACCTTTAGACGGTTAACGTACCGGCTGAACGGGCCTTTAGACGGTTAACGTATCGGCTGAACGGACCTTTAGACGGTTAACGTACCGGCTGAACGGGCCTTTAGACGGTTAACGTATCGCTGAACGGACCTTTAGACGGTTAACGTACCGGCTGAACGGACCTTTAGACGGTTAACGTACCGCTGAACGGACCTTTAGACGGTTAACGTATCGGCTGAACGGACCTTTAGACGGTTAACGTACCGGCTGAACGGACCTTTAGACGGTTAACGCATCGCTGAACGGACCTTTAGACGGTTAACGTATCGGCTGAACGGACCTTTAGACGGTTAACGTACCGGCTGAACGGACCTTTAGACGGTTAACGCACCGGCTGAACGGACCTTTAGACGGTTAACGCATCGGCTGAACGGACCTTTAGACGGTTAACGTACCGGCTGAACGGACCTTTAGACGGTTAACGTACCGGCTGAACGGACCTTTAGACGGTTAACGTACCGGCTGAACGGACCTTTAGACGGTTAACGTACCGGCTGAACGGACCTTTAGACGGTTAACGTACCGGCTGAACGGACCTTTAGACGGTTAACGTACCGGCTGAACGGACCTTTAGACGGTTAACGTACCGGCTGAACGGACCTTTAGACGGTTAACGTACCGGCTGAACGGACCTTTAGACGGTTAACGTACCGGCTGAA